>NC_142525.1:5100000-5252500 GCF_964205215.1 Stylophora pistillata
ATTGAAAATTACCAGCTGCCTTAATTTCCTCTTACCAGTGCGTGAGAAGGTGGAGAAGGTTGTCAATTTGCTGTAAAAAAAGAAAACAGCAATAACGTTGTTTGTTTTTATCCAAGCGCGAAACAAGAAATGTGAAACAATATCACTTAGCCTCGTTTTTAACACGCAACAGCCACACTAGATACCTCGCTTCGTTAACCAATTAGAATGCGAGATTTTATTCAATTATGCAATTCTATTAGGGAGAAGTAACGATACTTCAAGTCACTTTAAGCTACAGCTAAACTGGAGTGGAACTGAGCTGCACCAGTTATTCTTGTTTAATTTTTAGACTAGACCTTTAACTGACAACTATTCAACATTATCATTGTTTTCAAAGACACGAAAGCCTCAAAAAACCTGTACATATTACCTAATCTCTGTTACGAAAGTTTCGTCCATAACAAAGTTGCTGACTAAGGCCTTTAATTTACCAACGATTATCAATGAATTACAAGTCTACCTCGGTAGGGTTCACAGTCTGCCAGTTCACCACCATGCGGTTCTTGTAATGAGCTTTTAGATTTGATTTGGTTTTCAGTGCTTCTGGTTTGTCTTCGTTCAAAGCATTGGACGATGTCCACAGCTCGTGAGGAATGGTGGAAACACCGGACACCAATTTAAAAACCATCGTTCAACCTGTACAATGGAGGACAGTTTGTCATCGAGAGAAAGGAAATAAAGTTAAAAAAAGGTTACGATAAGTGATCGTGGTTGATATGCTTGAATATGAAGTAGGAGGGTCCCCTATACTTTTTACGTGAAGCGTCAGTTGGGCGATTTTTTTCTCGTGAATCGTGATTTGAATTTATCATTTATTCGGGATTCGTGATTAAAGATGGTAAGATCTTTTCATATCCAAGTGAACGATTTTTCTCTCTTAAATGTGACCCGTGAAGTAAGAGCAGAATTAAAAGTGATTCGCGAACCATTTTGTTTTGGGTCATGAATTTCCGGCTATTCTATTGTTTTTAAATTGTACATATTGATCTCGAACGGCTGTGGTTAGATGTTGCCAGGAGATGGACTTCACAAGGATCGATAAAAGTCGCAAAATAGATCACTATTGGTTCTTGAACAACTAATAATACTGGTCAAGACTAGAAAAGTGAAATGGGAATTCAACGTGATTCGCGTGAACGTGAAAGAGTTTTGGATTTTATTCGTGATGCGTGAAAAGGCGAAATATTTTTACGTGACCGTGTTTTACAAAGGGGTCTAGGGGACCTTTAAGTAGTTTGTCTCACGATGTAGTCACTTCCGATGTAGATTGCGATGTTTTCTGGCGATAAGGTCAAATAGATACACATTACCATATGAACTTTTTGGCTCAGGAATACCACTCAATCACACTTCAGAGTACGTATTTTCGAATGAAAACCCATCAGCCTGAGTGGGGCCTCAGAAGTTCAAGTTTAAGATGGCAGGCGTTAATGCAAATACAGCGCATTTCGATCAAGTGTTGTAAATGAAAACTGAAGTAATCACAACGGCCAATCAGAATGATTGGCTAGGTTACTCACTCTCTTTTCCGTGATACAAAGTAAAGTAAATAGCTTGTAACATTGGATAGTTGTAAACAAAATAAAGTAAAACCATGAGGCTGTCATTCTGAAAGAAGATCTTTATGTCTAAGAGGCTGTATTGTTCAGTTTTGGACGGCTGGTAGATTTATAAAAAAGCAGTTAGAATTTGGTTGTTGAGTTTTATGCATGACATTGGATTCGGCCTTCGCCCTCAGCAACTGTCACACGATAGAAATTTCGAGGTCACAATTTAATTTTTAACAAGCCTACAAAAGGACCTTAGACCAGCCCTCACACAGGCACCCTCGATATTTGGTGATCAGAAAAATTTACATGTCGCCAAGTGGTGTTTCTGCCAGAAAAGTATGATTTTAAATGTAAAAATTTCAGACCATCATTTTTCTTGTTGATAAAAGAGATGTAATTCAGCTGATTTCCACCACAAATCAGAGTCAATGTGCCAGTTTTTCGATGAACGTGGTTACCCTGTTTCTGTCGTTCAAGCGGGTTACCACCGCGCCCAACTTATTGATCGACATTCAGCACTACAAATGTCACAAAAGGAAGATTCCGACCGCATTTCATTCACTCTCACGTTTCACCCTCACAACCACTCAGTTAAATCCATCATTCTTAAAAGCTTTAAATTACTTTAAAACGATCCAGAGACAAGCACTATCTTTTCGCAGCCTCCGCTTATTTCATTCAAACGCGACAGAAACATAGGCAATTTTTTGGTCAGAAGTCCTTTTCAGACAAATGACCAACCAGGCACTTTTAAATGCGCTCGCGCACGATGCAAAACGTGTCCTTTTATTCACAACACTGAGAAAATATCGGGATCCAAATGATCCATTAAGATCACCGATCACTTCACGTGCACCTCCACCAATGTGATCTATTGCATAACTTGCACTTATTGCAAAAAGATATACATCGGCGAAACAGACAGAAGACTAGGTGACCGATTCCGAGAACACCTTCGCGAAGTGGAAAGGAATGACAGGGACACATCGAAACCAGTCGCTAGACATTTTAATTCACCTAATCATTCTAAGCAACATATGGCAATCTGCGGTCTTTCCTTACACTTAGGTAGCACGGAAAGCCGTAAAACTCTTGAACTAAAGCTCATCTTTCAAACCGGCAGTCTAAATCCCACAGGTATCAACGAACGCTTCTCATTCCACTAATTTATTCGTGTTTTTCTCGTTGCCATGTTCCCACCAATAACGTAGCTCCATTTTCTGCCTTTAAAAGCACACACAACCCACAATTCCTCTATTCACTCCGACGAAGGGCTAACGCTCGAAACGTCAGCTCTTCTAATCGTTGCGGTGGCCAATTTTCCATTTCAACTTTGTTGATATATCTCAAAAAGTAGCAGCTACACGGGCATTTTTGAATGATACATACAGAAAAAAGTCAGAGTGCTAGTTTCGATATTCGCAAAATGTTGCAATTTAATCTGGTCCTTTTGTGATAAAATACCTACCCGTAGCAACTATAAGGCAAACATGCACCTGAGTGAAACAATAGGACGTAGACAACAATATACTTAATTGTAAAACTGCTTTTAATCAATAAAATAACAAGAATTCCGCTTCATAACAATAGTTACAAGTAGGCGTAACATAAAACTAGACTCATAGGCCGAAAATCTAGGTCCATTGATTTTTTGGAGACTGTGGACAAGGCTCAACTTTATTCAGATAATAAATATGAATTAGCTGACATAAAAATCATGAAAATTGACTAATGAAAAGGTAACATACATTAGTTCAATAATAAATCTTCTTAGCTAACTAGGCTTGTGGTCATGAGAAGTGATTGTATTTCAGAGAAAACAAAAGCGTAAAAAATGTATTAATCATTAGAAACTACGTACAACGGATGTTAAAACTAGAGGACATTTTCCAACCAACACAAAATGCATAACAATTATCACCTGGCGTTCACCTGCCCTGAGAACGCGACTCAATATTGACTTAAAAACCCGCTATATGCCTATATGCATCAACATAACACTTAAGTCTTCTTATAAAATTTTTAAAAAAATATTCGCCCTCTTAATTATTGGTCGATGAGTTTATTTGAATGGTAGTTTTTTAACACAATGTGGCGTTTTAAGCCCCGTGTTTACTATTGAAAACTATCTTGTCAACCTATCAGAGGCCTTCCTCTGTCTTTACAAAGACTTGTGTGCTCTTGAAGTCTTGGAGAATTCTCGAAAAAATTTCCAATCCTCTAACGGCGTATCGGTTTTTATTACTGTCTCAAAGTCTCCCAACCTCATTTGAATTTAGCTTTAGGCTTTGTAAACATTGAAAATTTATCACAATGCCTAATTACAACATGCAGTTGTTACCATGGTAACTTAATTGATCAGTGATCTCGGCTGAAACTGTGCCCTGACTAATTCAGTTTCATATCTCTGAGTCGAACAACCCAACCAGATGGACAAACATGTCTTTTGAGCTGTATTTCACACTTTTTGTTTCTATTCTCCTATTTCAGTTTAAAGAAGCAAAATCTTCCGATTACAAAAGCTCTGTCGATGTTTCTAACGGAGTCATAAGTTACGCAAATCTATTCTCGTTTCGTAATTATCAACTAAACGCGACACCATCTGAATCTCTCTTCGTTGATGGAGAAAAAGAATGCCTTCAAGCTTGTACAGAGAATCCTCATTGTCTATCGTTGAATTTCAAAAAAGTTCCTCAGCTAAATGGAACATTTCTTTGTAAACTCTTGGACACCAACAAATTTAAGTCGTTGGAGCTTTTTATGGCAAGTTTGGATTTTCATCACTTCAGTCTGACGGTAAGTATTTTTCAGTAAAAAGAGGTTTTTTTGTAAATATTTCATTTCGTGTGTAGATGCGAGCGCTTTCTTTAAAGATGGCAATCAGATTTTCTAGAAAGGAGCTCATATTTTGGAGAATTTAACTTGATTTATCTCCTGCTAAATAATTATTTCGGTTTTCCTTCATCTAAAGTTCCCTTCGATAACCAGTCCAGCTCGTAATTGCGCAAGAAATGGTTATTAAAATTTAGGACCAAAAAATTGCCTCTTTTACAAATATGATCTAAAGTTCTTTTTGATAACCAGTCGAGTTCGCAATTGCGCAAGAAATAGTTAATACACTTGGACTTAACATTTTTATGGAGGTGAAATTTTTCAGCAAGGTGTACCTAACGGCTCTCTGACGGCTTATGTATAATACTTTTCCTCCAGACTTAATTAATTATTTATGAATTTTGATTAAGCCGTCTTTTTTACTCGAGACATTATGACAAGACAAGAACAGAGAGAGGAGTCTTCAGAAATTCTCAGTAGAAATCTAAATGCAACGAAACAAATCGAAATTTCCGATGGCGTAAAAGCCGGCGTACAATTTTTTTTAGCTTCCTAAGTCTGCACTATTATTCCATGCACGGAAATCAGCAAATTTCGTTAGTTTTCATCAAAGCGATGTTTACATAATAGACGCTTTTCCCTCGTGAACCCCCAAAATGTATAATTTTTGATTTGGCCTTCTACTTTTATTCCATGCAAACTGATAGGTAAAAATAAAAATTAAATTGATTTATATTCAGGTAAGCAAGTCAGTCTCTAAGCTGCAAAGAATCGATATCTCGTTGGCAAATCGATAAGTCGTCGAGGGAAGAAATCGAACTTAAAGCTACGCGTGATTAAGATCATAGTAGAATTTCTCGAAATGTGACGTCACCGGATCTCGTGATTATCACGTGTTGAGCTTTTCCTGAGAAGTTTTTTTGGTCGATGTTGAATGCGTTTAGGAACATTATGGAATGAATAGTTTTAAAGATTTTGTACATACGCATTATTTTACAACCATGTTACGACATTTCAGTGTTCATATGTCCTTCACGAAGTTGTTTCGCCTTCCGCTTGCCTAGCCTTGTGAGGGTACTACAACTATTCTGAAGCCTTAGGCACCCAGACCTCCTGTCACCCTTATACGTTGGATTATTGATTCTCCCCAGGCCCCTTGTAAGCTCGATCCGTGCGAGAACGGAGGGACCTGTCACCCAGACAAGATGGCATACGACTTCAAATGCGCGTGCCCAACAGGTATCTATGGAAGGCGATGTGAGATAAGTAAGTATGGCATGTCTGCATTTTCAGATAAACCAAACATAGCTGATATATTTATTTCTTCCTCTGGTGTAGCTGTTTCTACTGCTGGTGTGTCCAAGACGGAAGGGGAACCACTGGAGTAAATTGTGATACATCAAAGAGCAAGAATTATCATTTTACAGGTTTTAAAAGGAAACCTCGTGCTTAGACTCTCTTGATTAGGGCTTTAATTCATCTCAGCAATTTTGTTTCGTATCAACTTTTTATTTTAGAGGCCAAGAGCTGTAAAGAACTCTTAGACGCTAGCTTCACCAAGAACGGCGTCTACAAAATCTATTTCAACAACTCTCAAGTGATCGACGTGTACTGCGATCAGTCTAGCAGAGGAGGAGGTAAAATGGAAAAAAAACTCTGTCATTAGGCATGAAATTCCCGAATTCAAAGACCTATGCCCTTAAGAAACAAAAGTCTTTATCCCCATCGGCATCTTTTGGAGCAATTTTTAACTGAGTTTCGAAAGAAATCATGGATCTCGTTGATTTTACCACAATTTGTTGTAAGATTGGTGCCGAATCTTGCGCAAAATGTCTGGTTGTCGTTAACTCTGGCATTCGTGGGAAACAATTTCTCTTGTATTTAGGTTGGACGATGGTTTTCAAGGTTGTGTCTAATGTTTCCGCCGACGGTAAGAGCAGTTCGCAAATGTGGTCTTCATCGGAGACGATAAATGAAAATACATCAGAGGCACTGAACATCGATTCTTCATTCAGAGGACATTACCAGAACCGCTTTGTGCCAAATTGGCATCTTGTAAAACCCAAAGAGGTAAGTCTGTCTTTAAAATCGCCAATGACAAATTCTCATTGTCATATAGGTGACTCTAAAAGAATTTCTCCCACAAATTTTGATACAGTACCAAGCACCGAAGTAATGAGTCGTTATTAGTCGATCCAACTCCAAATTCTCCAAACTCACATTATGAGAAATGTAAAGCAGGAAGTAAGGAGAACTGCTAATGGAATCTTGGGAGTGAAATGGTTATCAGAAAATTCCTATGACAAGTATACAGAACTTTAATACAACGCTCAGTAAAGCAATGGTCCAATGCCGGAACTGAAATAGTCTACTTGGATTCGTTGTTTGATTGGTTTAAAAAGATGGCCAATCAGATTTAAAACTGAAGCCCTTCGATATACCTCTTTACCAGACCCCTTCTTTTTTCGCATGATCACTTTTTCAATCACCATTACTGATGGAGAACTTCTAAGATGATCTTCTTCTAGACCGGTCATTATCTATTGTCTGTGGGGGAGAGAGGAGGGGGGAGGGGGGTAGGGGGGGAGAGGAATTTGGTTGCGCCACAATAAAAGTTACCTAATCCTCCATAAAGCTCTGTAGTATGCTAAACATTCCCCCTCCTGGTAGTCAGTTTTCTGAAGTCTCTCTATACTCCGTAAGCAACGACTGATCCCTTCTTGTATTCCCCCTGGAAACCATGTGATCCCCCAAAGGTCCTCCGAACCTCCCCCTTAACCACTTAATGATGTGCTTTGTTTCTTGTAGGCGCTGATAGCTTGGTACAAACGGAATGGCTCAGATCTCGAAACCCTTTCTATCGTATTCAACGCGACTAATTCTGACAACAAAAACTGGTTTTCCAAAAGTCGCATAATTCACTCTCCTTGGACAGATTTGGAAAGCGAGCGTCAGAACGTATTCTCGATCGAAGGCTGTTGCGGTGGAAGGGACTTCTACATTTCCAGAGATCATGGCGGCTGCCCAAGCGATGCAGGATGGCTGGCCGTTATCTCTACTGGCTGTCCATGGGAAAAACGACTTCCTCTCTTCACTGTTATGTACAGTAACAGGACGACATACACAAATTGGAATCAGTACGGTAAGAGTCGCGAATAAGCAACTACGTTCTTCGATTGAGTGTTCAAAATCACTCCTATTGGCTTATTAAAACACCTCGCGATAAGATTTGTCCCGAAAACTCGCGCCACTTTCTCATCAAATCCAGTTCAAATCTAAAACCATTCGTATTTTCTCACGCTTCTACCAGTTCATTCTGATCAGCTTCCGCTGATATTTTCCTTGTTCGTGATTGGTAGTTTTGATTACTTTGGTTTTGGTTTACGACACTGTATCGAAATGCGCTCCAAGGCACATGCTAATGCTTTGAAGATGCATACATATTAGCATTCCATGGAGGAAAGAAATGTTTTTATCTTCCTTTGCAAACATATAAATGTTTTTATCTCCTTTACAAACATATATATATATATATATATATATATATATATATAAAGTGTGACTTGATTTTCGTAGAACAGTGCTCAATACATAGAAGTAGAGCGAAGTATATATTGTGGGAGGAAAAAGACAAGTAAACTACAAGTTCATCTCTACAAGCCTGTTTCGTGGTCGCCCACTCATCAGGGGATTTAATGAGAACAAACTTTACCATTGCTTATAGACAATATAATTTGCATGATCTAACTAGTCTAATTTATGCAGCGCGAAATTGACAGTTTAGTTGTTGCGTAGGAGGACTTCGCTTTTAGCATTATAATTAGCATCCTCCCACAATATATATATATATATATATATATATATATATATTGTGGGGGGAAAAAGACAAGTAAACAACAAGTTCATCCCTACAAGCCTGTTTCGTGGTCGCCCACTCATCAGGGGATTTAATGAGAATTAAATCCCCTGATGAATGGGCGACCACGAAACAGGCTTGTAGGGATGAACTTGTAGTTTACTTGTCTTTTTCCTCCCACAATATATGCTTCGCTCTACTTCTATGTATTGAGCACTGTTCTACGAAAATCAAGTCACACTTTATATATATATAAACCCCTGAAGAGTGAAGCGATTCACGAAACAGGCTTGTCGGGAAATGTAGTTACGTCCTTTATTCCTCTCGTAATATTTATATATATATATATAAAGATATATTATATAAAGATATGTTAGATATAGCTCTTTGGCATACAAAGCTTTGCTTTCATGTCCAAATTGAGCACTCTAACTAGGATGAGTCATTGCTCTGCAATTGCGCATGCTCGCTAGTGTACTCTAGTTTGAGCACTCTGGCATGGCTTAGACGATACCACAAAGGTTGGATCGTTTGGGGTGACCATATTGGTTCTCCTCCATCCTAGCATTAGCACTGCACTGATGAGGCCCAGAAGGCCGAAACAGTACTGTCTGCAGTTAGTTATATATATATATATATATTAATTACGTGGGAGATCAAAACTTTCGATGATTTAGCTCAGGTCGTGAAAGGTTAAATTTTATCGTCACTTAGCGGTGGAGGAAGTGTCAGTTCTCCCAGTACTTTAGGGCACCGCCGTGGCCTGGGTTCGATTACCTGACCTAGCATTACATGTGGAAATGCTGAGTTTATTCTTGATTCTCGTCCTTGCTCCAAGGGTTTTTCTCCAGGTCCTCCGGTTTTCCTTCCTCCACAAAAACCAACAGTCTTGATGTCACATGTGGGTGAAATTTGTTTTTGATTCTCGCGTCCTTGCTCCAAGGGTTTTTCTCCAGGTCCTTCGGTTTTCCTTCCTCCTCAAAAGCCAACAGTCTAGTAAATTGAAACTTGGCCTAGAAACAGTGGAGAGGTAGAGCCATCGAGTGGAATTTTCACTGCTAAAAACTCCCATTAGGTATCTCATCCAACGCAAAGTAACAAAACAAAGAGTACTATTTATATCGCTGAGAATGATAGTCATTATTCTCTGATCTTATTGCACAGAAAATGTCGGAGCCGCAGATTTGTTTGTGGTGTATATTCGCTAATCTTTTACGAGATAAGGTAAGTTGATTGTTATGTTTCTTTGCAACGATAAATATTGTGAATGATTGGTGAGCACTTTTTTTGCATTCTTCGAATATGGTGTGCGCATGTCCAGAGAGGGAAAGGACCAGGAGGAAAGAGCCTCCAAAGAATACCCTCAGCTAAGGGGGGGGGGGGGGAATTAGCTTATTGAGAATAAGGGGGATGGGGGGTTTGGATGTGTGCAGCCCCCTTTGTTAAGTGCCACCCTGCCCCCGCTCCCCACTCCCCGTCCCCAACTCCCCACCCTCACTCCCCGCCCCCTTCCTCCATGAACCCGAAAAATTAAATTGAGCTCTTCTTGCACTGAGAAAAACCAAGTTTAAGGAAGTATTTAGGTACTAAAACGAGAACATGACTTTAAAAAGATGTTATCAGTCCTGTTAAAAGTGTGCAAAAAAAAGTTAGTCCAAGACCCCATGGACAATCAAACCCCAGATCCTGAGATTCCACTCTCCGACTCCATACCACTGAGATACAGTGAGCGCCATGGTGAGCTCGGCCAGGACTCGGTTTATCGTGCCTACTACAGTGATCTATTTTGATATATAAGGACAAAACAAATTCTCATTTCTTAACTCATCACCGCATTTTTTTTTTCTTTTTTTTTGTGATAGGTATCGCTGGAGTAAAAAAAGCATTAAAGCCTGCTAGTAGTAAAGTTTAGTCATATATTGATTTAGAATTTACTGGGTCAAAAGAGGAATATGTTATATGCAATTGTACCTTAAAGACTCTAGAGTATATATATATATATATGCATTACCCTCAAAGACTCTAGAGTAATTTCTTTTTATTATGTGCTTAAAGTAAAGCAGGATCGCTACGGTAAATTTTTTCCTCGAAGTTCTGTAATGGAGTAAAAAACAGAGAACTGAAAAGGCTATGGCCGACGCCAAAGTGAGTGTCAAAGAAATGTTTCCCAGAATAGCGTTGTGAAAAAAGGCGAAAGGAATCGATCTTGATAATTAGTCATAGTTAGGGGTTATATCTGGCACATTGGCTCTCTGATATTCGTTTTGAGGTTAAAAACGCAGTTCAGATAGTAACGTGGTAAACGTTCTCGTCAACTTGAGGACCATTCAGTGCAAGGTGCTTAAAGAACATTACAATATCATCGCTTGAATAAACCTTGCGATGAACTAGCATCTCGTCTAGGGGGCAGTAGTAATACTCTTGGCGGCTTGCAGCGAAACCGGGATAAGCTTCAACAGCTAAAAAAGACGTGAAAACACTACACTAATGAAATTTAAAGTAATTTAAAATTTGCTTAACCTACTTTATTTTGTAATCAAATTAAGTAAAATGTCGATTGTAAATAACATAGTATGGCTAAGAATGTCCTAGTGCGCATGGCTAAGGTTTGTCCTAGTGCGCTTGCCTAAGGTTTGTCCTAGTGCGCATGTAGCTACTAGTCGATGTTATATCTAATCCAAATAAAGATTTCTTTTGAGAAAGAATCAGGCCGAAGTTTCAGTTCACTGTAATCCTAAAAGCTGCAACATAGAAACACTTTATCCTAGAGAATTTTGTAAGTTGATACATAGTGAAGAATAGAATAGCACTTTTTTCCGTTTGAATTGAAGTAAGTATTGCATATGCCTCAGTTAAATCAGCAGATTGAGCGGCTTTATTACACGTCTGGAAAATTTCAGTTGGCTTTCAATCCAAGCTTTTTACCAACTGTCGATCGACAAGAAGAGTTTTGATTGCTGGAATTTTACTGTGAGTTCTGGAGTATATATATTTACCCTTATCTAGCTTTGATCCTAAGGCAGAGGTAAAGATTTCTTTATAGTTTAAGTTCCCATTTATGTGCTCACGGGTACCCAAGACATCCTTACCCCAGAGTTACCCTAAGCGAGCTAACTTTTCACTTATTTCTTTACAAAATTTAGCCGAGGTTGTGTTTAAATTTACATGAGGTTGTGAACTCGTCTCGTTAGGTGAGATAACTCGGGGGGGGACGAGTTTTTTCACCTCGGCAGGTAGGGTAACCCTGGCAGGCGGGCCAGCTTTTTCTCAAGGAAACACCTTCTCTCGCCCACCCGAGACGAGACAACTCGATCAAAAAATGCATGCACACGCTATAACCAGAGCACGTGCGTATTACAGCTATTCTTTTCCTTCCGTACGCCACTCTGTCGATTATTCAAACTGGCCTGGCCGAACAAGGGTTAGCAGATGTTAAATGTCATATAAACGTTCCGTAGGGTTGTTTCTGGGGGGGGGGAGGGTTGTCTCGGGTACCTGAGACCATGTAAATGGGGCTTAACTCTGGGACTCGTAAACGCACTGAAGGGCAGCTTTAAGGCACATTGATATTAACGAATATAGACCACCATAACATCTGCGATGCTGATGTTTTCTGAAAAAAAGAAAAAAATCAGAAAGCATCCTTAATGAGACTATTCCGTTATAATTTCAAAGAAAAATAATGGCACTTTAGCTGAGTGAAGTGCAAGATAATTTTCTTTTATCAGATGAGTTGGAAATGTAAATTGGCCACTGATTTAAAATCACAGGTATGAGTTTCAGACCAAAATATCACTCCATTCAGCTCAATCACCCCTTTATTGCATCCAGTTTGAAATCACAAACCTCAGTCGCTCAAATACAGGTTTTTTTTAGTCTCTATCAATATATTGTTAATCTGGTACTGACCTGTTTTGAAAAAAAGTTGCAAAAATTATATTTCATCTTTCTCCAATTTGATTAGTTACTTTAAACAAGGCTTGAAGTCTTGAGTTGTTGTTATGTTTTAGGAAATATTTCTCATTGGTTGAGGGAAAGATGCATAGCGCAAAAAAATGGAGCGATTTGTGAATGAATTGCACCGGCGAGAGCCGTTGAGGTTACAAGGATCACCAGTGATTTCAAAATGGACGTAATAAATGTTTTTACCACAATTGGAAGTAATGTCGCAATCTCATCGGCCAATTTGCTGTTTTCGATAAGAGTACAGATAAAGCTGCTTGTGCCAACGTGTCACGATCCTGGTCACGCACAGAAGAAATTCGCGTTATTTGACGTCGATATTGTGGTGAAAACATATCGACAATGGTTTAGCATGCATGGTCTGTTCTCTTATTTGTTGCAGACTCGCTCGTCCGCGCTTCGTGAGTCCACAAAATTTTGACCCCCGAGATGACTAATATCGTTGCCGATAAGAGTACAGACTACGCTAAATCACTGTCGATTTGTTAAATTGACAATTACCAGCCGCCTTAATTTCCTCTTACCAGTGCGTGAGAAGCTGGAGTAAGTCCTCAATTTACTGTACAATATGGTTGTTCTCGTATATTTTTTCTCCCAGTCACAATTCGTGGAAGTCGTGGCAAGCCATCCAGCATCTTTAGGGCAGCCTCCATGGTTCCTGACGATGTAGAAGTCTCTACTACCACAGCAGCCTTCGATAGAGAAGCGTTAATGGGGTTCAGTGTTGAGATCTGTCCAGGGGGAGTCAGTTACGCGAGTTTCTGAGAACCAGTTGATGTTGTCAGAGTTTGTAGAGTTGAAGAAAATAGAAAAATCTTCTGATCCTCCTGTGTACAGTGCCACTCGTGCCTGGAGGTGAGAAACATGCATGAATCCAAAAAGGAAAAAATAGTGGAAAGTTGGAAACTTTCGAACCTGTTGGAGTGCGTCTCACTCCCAGAGATCCGAGTGGTGCGCATCCTCGCCAATAAGGAGGTACTGCTCGTACTCTACAAAAATGCAGTTAGGTTTAAAATTCATTTATTTTGAGTATAATCGAGAAAAGTTATTGCAGTTTAGTTTTACGATATAAAGCTTTCTCACAGTTTCAGACATTTCCTGGGCACCCAGGAGTTTAAATGGATACCAACGGCAACGAGAAAAATTATGGAGGTTCCCCTGCGACATACAGAGTCAGGAAGACGATATGACGAAACAGTCTTGTTGTGTTCTTGGACAACTTCACACGTAACTCACGATTAAATAAAAATAAGAAAAAAAGAAAACGGCAATAACATTGTTTGTTTTTATCCGAGCGCGAAACAAGAGATGCGAAACAATATCACTTAGCCTCGTTTTCAACCTGCAATTCCACTCTAGATATCTCGCTTCTTTTACCACTCAGAATGCGAGAATTAACGATAATCTAAGTCGCTTTAAGCTACAGCTGAACTGGAGTGGAACTGAACTGCACCAGTTATTCTTGTTTGCAAACTAGACCACTCAATAATAAATATCCTGTCGCCATTATTGTTTTCAAAGATTGGAAAGCCTAAAAAATCTGTGCAGATTACCTGATCTTTATTACGAGAGTCTCATTCATAACATGGCTGCTGACTCAAGCCTTTAAGTTACCAACGATTATCAATTAATTACAAGTCTACCTCTGTAGGGTTCACAGTCTGCCAGTTCACCACCATGCGGTTCTTGTAATGAGCTTTTAGATTTGATTTGGTGTTCAGTGCTTCTGGTTTGTCTTCGTTCAAAGCACTCGACGACGTCCACAGCTCGTGAGGAATGGTGGAAACACCGGACACCAATTTAAAAACCATCGTCCAACCTGTAGAATGGAGGACAGTTGGTCATCAAGAGAAAGGAAACAAAGTTGAAAAAAATTTTACGATAATTGTTCGTGGTTGGTACGTTTGTATAGGTAATAGTTTGTCTCACGATGTAGTCACTTCCGATGTAGATTGCGATGTTTTCTAGCGATGATAAGGTCAAATACATACGCATTACCTTTCGAACATTTTGGCACAGGAATACCACTCAATTACACTTCAGAGAATGTGTTTTCGAATGAAAAAATTCATCAGCCTGAGTAGGACCTCAGAAGTTCAAGTTTAAGATGGCAGACGTAAATGAAAATAGAGCGCATTTCGATCAAGAGTTATAAATTTAAAACTGAAGTAATCACGACGGCCAATCAGAAGAGAAGAAAATATCATTAAGAGCCAATAAGAACTGAAAATTAAAACAACCAATTTGCATAAAGCGCGGAAAAACGCGCGCGACCAAGTTATCAGGCATCTGATTGGTTGAAAAAATACTGACGAATTCATTACCTCCCCCTCTGTTGAACTGGTCACAGTAAACACTTATCAACACTTCTGACTGGCGAGGCTTGATTAGGTAAACTCCACTCAAACTATATCCAGCGTTGATCAATTCGACACAGCTTTGATATGTTAAGACAAAATAAAATTCAATGACGGTATGGTACATGCAAAGACCTTGGACAAGATTTATGAATGAAAGTATAGGTGTGACCCTGATTCAACCAACATGGATCAAAATGTAGGTGTTTTAAGCTGTTGGTATCGTGGTTAAGGAGTTTCGTTTATCAGCACTCCGATCTGTGACCGTTTATGGTGACCATTGCAAGAACAAAAAATATTTTAGTGACCAAATTTGCGGCGAAAGTTTGTTTTTGGTAGTCACGTGGCAAACTCTCGTGTCTCCACCGCTCATATGAAGTTTATGGTGTAAAGTTAATTGGGAAAGACGATGGCTTAAAGTATCATATCATTTAACATAAAGTTTCCTTTCCACTATTTTTTCTCAGAAAGAAGTCAGCACTTGAAGAGTTTCGTTTTGGCGGGAAAAACTTTGGAAGCTACATCTCATTACGAGTTTCCACGAGTCTTTTTCCAGTAAGGGAAGGTACGTTTTCATTGGGGGGGAAGGGGGGTGGGCCAGGGAATTTTTAGAAATTTTTTTCCAAAAAAGTCGTGGCCCTCCTACTTTCCAGATTGGATTAATGCATGACCGTTCATAAATGCCTGAACAAAAAGGATCTGACCCTCCCCCCACCTCCTCCAAGACAAAAATAACCGGAAGTGAAAATAACTGACCGGAAGTGTTGCTCATATAACCGTGTCTGCGCACAAAGCAGTTAATTGCGAGGCGTTGCACGGTTAAAACTTGAAAATGGGCAAGGATGTGCGAGGAATAGGAAGAGAGAAATGCGCTTTTGGAGAATGTGAGGATTTCATGAGGTCAGATGGTAGGCCTAGCCACAAGTTGCCGATGAATCCCAAAAAAGTTGCCGATAAAAGTGTCCAAAAATTGCCAAAAAGTTGCTGAAAAGTTGCTGAGTTTCCAAAAAGTTGGCGAAAAGCTGCCAAAATTTTTCTGCTTTTCGTACCTTTTTGGGGTGTTAAAGATTAAAAATTCGCACATTGCTTCTTATCAAAACTTTGTTTGTCAAAGTCCAATGATAATATCAAAGGTTCTTTCTATTTCACTTGATCAACAAATAGTCACTGTAATTGTCCGCCATCTTGAAAAACGTGCAACGTGATATCGCTGACCTCGTGATAAGGCATCACAAAACTCAACCCATAGGGGGGGGGGGGGCTAATTATTGTATTTCAGAATAAATTGAATAAATGTCTATCGAAAACTGACCAATGTGGCTCAAAACGTGAAGAAAGTGGCTTCAGAGAACCTCAAAAAGCCAAAAGTTGCCGAAAATTCTAAAAGTTTCCAAAATTCTAGAAACTTGCCGAAAATCTCAAAAGTTGCCGAGCAACTTGTGGCTAAGCCTATCAGATGGAGTAGCTCAAGTAACGAATCGTCACCGGACACTAATTTTATACCAGAGCCCCGCGCGGAAACATTACCGACGTCAAAATATGGACGAAAGCGAGCACGGGTCGAGAGAGACAATTTACGTTAGTTGGGACAAGATAGTTTTTTGACATAATATTTCGACATCTGTTTAAAATGATTTAGATTGATTTAGACTGGTAGCTTTGCTTGCATATATAAGTTTTAGGTTTCTATACACTTCGCGTGTTTGGTAACAAATAATTAAAAGTCAACTAACCGACATGGAGTAGTTTTTTCCTTGCCGAAAAAAAAAACAAACTGTGACCCTCCCCCGGCTACTTATCAAACAGGTTTGACCCTACCCAAATTGTACAGTATTTATTAATGACCCTCCCGTCCTAAGCCCCGGCCCACCCCCCCCCCCCGAATAAAAAACGTACCTTCCTTAACTAGCATTTTATTTCTTGCGACCACTATCTGATTTTAGGTGATCAATCTGCGAACTTGAAAATTACGAGCCTAAAGTCCTTTAATCTTTACATAAAAAAGCGACTATTTGTCCTAAGAACTAAACAAAACGGGTTATGCCACCATGCTAGTTTGACCAGCTGTACTCTCAGATTGTGTTCAATTAAAGGTACCTTGAACGCTAGTTAGACTCATAGCGACCTAATTTTGATCTTTATGCGCAAGTCGTCTTCATGAAGATCACTTTTCAAATGTGTTTACTTACAGATGTTACAATGTTTTCCTTGTAGACCTGACGGGCAGGTGCATTTAAAGTCATACTGCCCACTCATTGGGTAACAGGTCCCTCCGTTCAAGCATGGTTCGTTCTGGCAAGGGGACTGGAGAGAGACGACAGAATAAGTAAAAGTTTGTTTCAAGATAATTTTTAAAATTGCAGGAAAAACATAAATAATTATGAAAACGCGTTTCGGCTGGTAAATGCGAAAAGGAGAAAAGCAGATGATGATGATGTGTGTGTGTGTGTGTGTGTGTGTGGGGGGGGGGGGTCTTAAACATCCATGCACGCTAGGATCTTGTCATGGTATTAGGCTTTTACGTCTACCGGTTAAAATTGAGGCGATAGTCACCCAAAATGACCTGTCTGGAATAAGAACAAATTTTACAGTTAAATTTCTCTGCGACTTAAGGTTAAAATTTTTCAATTTTTACGCCTAATGGCTAAATGTTTTGGATGTTTTCTCCCAACAGTTTATCCAAATGAGACCCTCTGAAAAAAATACGGCTTTAGAACTCCCAGAGACCAGAAAAAAAAGAAAAAAATTGATGGGTGCCATATTAATAGCCGTCGACTAGGTATTCTTTCCACTTGGTCCCTACGATAAAAACTGACGGACTGACAGTGGTCATGGCTCCAAAAATTGCGGTCGTTATGGAAACTAGAAGCAAGACAAATGTGAGAAACTATAATTGCGGTTTACATCTAAATTACAAAAACCTAGGTAATGAAAATTACTAGCAATTGTGATGGTTAAGTTAAAAAAATGAAATATATTGGTTTTATCTTCTTACACACCTAAGGTATACCATTCCGGTATAGCTCCCTATTCGTTTATCACAGAAAACATATTGTGGTGATGGAAGAGAGAAATCCTGATACCGAATCTAAAATAAACTTACCGTAATGTAGTCAAGAGTTCGACCTTCAACCTCCCGTTAATTATTTTTGGAATGACAAAGCGCCCTTGGTTTTAAATAAAAGAACGAGATTGTTTATATGTCTTACCGTGAAGCTGTAATGATGAAAATCCTTGCTCACATCGAATAATTTCGGAAAGATAAATTTATCAGCGTCAAGTAAATAGCAAAGAAACTTTCCGCTATCCTCAGGGGCTATCTTGAAATTCACAGACTGGCAGTTTGAAGTGTTAATACACTGAAAAAAACATTCCTTTTCGCTTGCAACTTCGTGACATACGTTTGATGAAGAGTTCAGCCGATAGCGTTGAAAAGGCACCGGATTACCAAAAGAAAAATATCCATTCGAGTTATAATTCTTATAATTTGTTAACTCGGCCGCGCTGTACACGAAAAGAAAAGGATATAAAACGAAGAGGAAGCGATTGTAACTCTTGCTGACTTGATCCAATTTCATCTCTACGGAGAAGAGGTAATCTGTGAAGAAAGTTCTGTAATTACGCGTGTTTGACTAATCACATTTTCCTAAAGAATAGTTTTGTTTTGTAAAAGATAAATAACTCATGATCAGTGAACAAATGAATAATTTCTAGCAGTCGGTATGACGTCCATATGAAGTGTTGCAACGACTCGTTGGCGTGTGTGACCTTTTTTCTTTGTAACTTTCATGCTTGCAGGCCAGCATGTCCTCGGCGATACCGATGCAGTGCTATACCAACTGAGGATAGGATAGGATTGGATTGGATAAGGATAGGATAACTTTATTTATACACGGTTTTTCCATCAGTTGACTTAGTTAATTCTATACTACAAACCTATCTATCTAACTACAGTAATAATTTGATAACAACAATTCAAATAAAAAAAAAAAAAAAATTCTGCTTTTCATGGAGGCTGTGTCTAAAATTTACGTAGGATTAAGATCTTACTTTAAATTGTGGCGACTTCATTTATATTTGAAATCAGTCAGCGAAGACGCTTGTCTTAGGTCTACAGGAAAGTTGTTCCACAATTGAGCTCCGCTGTATAAAAAACTTCTCTTGAGATAGTCAGTTCGAGGTTGTGGGAGAAATAATTTGTTTTCGGTATTCCTTAAACGATGAGCACTTACGCTGTCACGATATACAAATCTTGATCTCAGATAATCAGGTGTCATACCATGTAATGTTTTATACATTAGGATAGATTTCTGTTCCAATCTTGGATAGTAGAGTCTTCGCCACCGTAGCGCCCGGAACAAATCATCCAAATTACTATCATAGCTCGCTGACATTAGGGTGCGAGCTGCCCGATTTTGCAGCCTTTGTAGTCTTTCAGAAAGGCCTTTGTTACAGTTTCCCCACACTACGTTACAATAATCAAAATGTGGTTGAATAAGACTATTATAAACTTTAATTAAAACATTAAATGGAGTGAGATGCCGAATTCGTTTAATCGCACCAATGGCGCAAGCTATCTTCTGAGAGACGTTTTCAATATGACACTCCAAATTTACATTTTCATCGACATAAACTCCAAGGGATTTAGCGGAGGTTACTTGTTCGATTGCGTTTTCGTTTATAATAAGAGAGGGACTTTCCGTAAATTGTGATAACTTCTGCCTTGATGCAATAAGCATGAACTCCTTAAGAGCTAGCAAGCCAGCTGGGAGCTGGTCATTATGTTGGTTCGTATTAAACCCGTCGAGGTGAAAAATGAATGAATTTCAATATATGAAAATGATATGTGTGCTGCGATTTCATGAAATGTGTGAAAGCGATCCTCGCGGTAATGAACCCTACTTATGAAGTAGCGGAAAAATTCAGGCTCGTACGGTATTTGAACCAATGACCTCTGCGATGGGTTAAAATCTCGTGTGGGTCTGAATTTTTTCCGGCCTTATTTCCACTACTACATAAGTAGGGCTCATTACTGCGAGGATCACTTTCAAACATTTCAATTCAAGTGTGTTGAATCTACCACGCGGGTCTCGTAAATGCAAGAAATCCGTACGTTTTAGCCTCGTTTTGCAAAATTTTAATATCATTTCTAAGTGTTGATATGTCCTAAAAGTATTGTTCAAGAGGAGACGTTAATTTTCATATCATACAATTTCAGAAATTTGAACACAAAGCTTCACAATGTTTTGCTATTTAAAATTTTTTCTTGTGTAAACAACAACAACAAAAAAACAATTCAAACACACTAAATCCAGTTGTAATTTGTACTCGCGTACTACATGAACATGCCCACATATTACGCGTATGCGTCTGTTGATATTGATTCTTTCTTTACTCCTTTACAACTGAATTTAAAATTTGGGGATCTAGCTCTGTTCTGAAAAAAAAATGGTTGATTACAAGCTTACGTAAGTGACACTTGCTAGGCGGTCAATCCTTAACTTTCGTCATTCTTTATCACTTTGCTAGCGAATCACGTTAAACTACGCAAAACAGATCCCGTGTACAAAGTATGTACCTTTGGGATGTTCACTTTTTTTTTTTTTCTTTTTAATGCACACATACACAATTTACATTACATTGGCTAATACAAAAAACGTGATGCAGCTAGGAAGAAAAAACAATACAGTACAATACAGAATAGAGAAAGAAAAGAAAAGAAAAAACAAGTGAAAAAGAATAAAGGACAGAAGAAAAAAAAATAAAAAATTACAAAATATCAATCAAAAGGCACCTAGAGTTACTTACAATCTACATCATTACAGTAGAGCTTACGTTTAGCTATAGATATATCGCTTCGAGTCTTTACCTCCTTTTTAAAGTATTGATCTTTCGAAGGGGAGAAGCAGAATTCGTGAAGAGCACATTTCCCTATTTGCCATTGCATCAACATTTTATTTTGGAATTCTTTCGAAATTGGTTTTTTCTCAAGACACTTACAACTGTGGACATACTGTTTCAAAAGAATAACAAATAAGTGTAGTCTGCGTCTTGGGTATTCTGATAATTGATGAAAGTCGGGTATTTCATTAAAGGTAATTTGCTCGTTAGAAAGTTCAATTTCGGTCTCGTTTACGCGGTTAAACCACCTTAACGCTTCATAATAAAAAGATTTTGTCTCGGAGCAATCCAGAAAAGTATGCTCTATTGAATCTGAATTAGGGCAAAAGGTACAAGTTGAATCATCTGTTAATCGAAATTTGTGCAGTTCTTTTTTGATTACTATAATTCTATGCAATGATCTAAATGAAAACTGTCTTAACTTGTTGTCTCTCGTTGATTGATATACAAAAGAAAATTTGTTTTTCCATTCTTTATGAGTATCGGCAAAATTGACTTTCCAGGTTTTGATGCCAGTTGGTTCTACTGTGGGGCTTTTGTTAAGTATTTTATAGTAGTGTTTGCAGCGCATGTGTGCCAAATCTACGAGATTGCTTCCAGGAAACAAAGATATCGTAGTAGTGTTCAGTAGCTCATGCAAGGGAGCTTCACATTCCCTGGCTTTTTTCTTCAAGTCAGTTGGAATAGCTGCTATGAGTTGGAAGTAGTGGAGATAATTTGTTTTTATGTTGAACTTATTTTGAAATTGTTGGAATGTAAGAAAGTTTCCATCAGCATTTAGGATATCTTGTATAGAGAGGATGTTCTTCTTAAACCAAGATTTCCAGAAATGCGTATTTTTATCAATAGTTATTTCCTCGTTATTCCATAGCAGGAACTTTCCATACGAAAATATTTTCGTCTTATCTTTAAACTCTTAAAAATATTGTAAAAGCTCCCGATAGAAAGGAGGTAAACCATTATTTATGGAGGCGGCATTATAGTTGCATTTAAGAAGGAATTTTAATCCCCCATAAGTATTGAAATAATAATTTGGAATTGCTTTCCACGAGTCGGTGCTGCTGCTTAATAACCGACTTATCCACGCTAGGCGCAACGATTTTACTACTACAGAAAAGTTTACGAAATCGAGACCTCCTTCCGCAAGAGGTTGGTACATGACCGTTCTTCTCATTTTGTCTTTTTTGTTTTTCCACAGGAATGACAAAGAATAAGACAAAGAACGGCTGCGAGAGGAGACTACAATAATGTATGCTTTAAACGAAAACTATATTCTTCTTCATGCTCTCGGTTTTCGATAGAGTCGCATCATTGAATAGAATCTCGCATTCTGATTGCTTAACGAAGCGAGGTATTTAGCGTGAAATTGCGAGTTGAAAGCAAGGCTAAGCGAAATTATTAAAAACTGGATCATTGGATAATGCAGTTCAAGACTTTTTATTGGCTTAGCCATCATGGTATATGAGCCAATATACCATAATCTACAAATATGGTCAGAGTACGCATCAGCTTAAAATCAAAAGGGAGCTAAAAAATCCGGTTTCTTCTTACAAAATAATAATTTCTTGAGGGCGTTTTTAATAAAACAATTATTCCACTGGCGCTTGTTGGATAGGAGATGATTATAGCCAACTCGGCGCTACGCGCTTCGTTGGCTATCTATAATCTCCTATCCAACGCGCGCTCGTGGAAAACTGTTAGTTGTTTCGCATCTACGTCACTAAGCACAACAACTATCGTCAGATTGCTACAAAGTTTGGTTTCTAAGTGAACTTAAAATGTTTTCAAAACAATTGTCACCTTCTAAAGAGCAAAAAGAAACAAAGCGTTTTCAAAGTGAGCCTGAGGTTCTTCCTTGTTTTGAACTAACTTCAAATTCTTGGAGAGGCATGAAAAACCTCTTTCGCTCGCGACAACCCGGAAGCAAGAAAATCCTGTGAACACGGCCCAGAAAAAACAATCTCCGAGCTAAAAGGTCACGCCAACCCGGGTTCAATATCCATCTGCAGCCATAATCTTTTAGAAAAACAACAAAGGATGTCAAGCAAGTTGGCTGGGTTTTCACTCGTATCACTACGACTGTCACGGCTGCCAACGCCACAGGGAGCCCAGACAAGCGACGAGTCTGGTTGTTTATTCGAAATATAAAGGAATGTATGGGAGAATATTGAAGAGTCTTATTAACGTAAACTTATATAAAGGAATGTATGGGAGAATATTGAAGAGTCTTATTAACGTAAACTTATATCATGAAGTATAAATATAAATATAAATATCTGAGTCAAAGCTCAAAACAAATGTAAACTTACCTCACTTGCTGTGTATTGCCGTTCCTGTGGCTCTAAATGGCGAATTTAAGCAATGTGGTGAGGTTTTCGTCCACTGTTATAAGAAGTCTCCTTCTTATAACGTATAGTACAAGGAGATTGACCTAATTAAAAAATCATCATAGCTTACCGCAAAATATACTACAACAAGTTCTAATTACCGTAGAAACTGCACATCTGCTTCATTGCCAAATTCACAACCACAATAAAAAAGGTAAAAGAAACTGTAGTTCGATGAAAACGCCAAAAGGAATAAGAAATAATCAACCTGCTTATTACAATTTTTTGCATTGATGGCTTAAAGTAAGATAATATTTGCATTCCTTTTTCTCAACACTTAAATAAGTGTAAAAACGCACTTGATTAAAATTCTTGCTAGATTTCAATTTTTTCCTTTAACATGGAAGATCTATGGATATTTCCATGCACACGCAGGGTCTTAATTAAAAATTAGAGAAGCAGGAGGACGGGAAGAAGCAGCAGGAGAGGCTGTCTGAATGAGCGAAGCTCTTTCGTGGAACAAGCTTTGCTTCTAGGGGGGGGGGGAGTCTGGTGGCCTGCCCCCCCCCCAGGAAAAATGTAGATTTTTAAACCCTCTTAAGATGCTATTTCCTCTTATCGGAGGTACAATTTCGTTCCCAGTTGCTGATTTTAAAACAATGCATACCTTACTGGTTTTTTCTTTGAATTTGGTTAGCAAGCAAGTAAGGTTTAAATCAAGAGCTCAAACCATTTTACTCCTCAAGTGATATCAAATAGGTCTCAATCTACCTCCCCAAATGATATACACTGCAGTATGAACTTTCAAATGAAAGGAGGGGGTCAATTTCGGCAGTGAAAGGGTTAAGTCTACTCATCAACTCCGCTGTCTCCACTGTCATCACTTTCCATGCTTTTAGCAAAAGCACGAGAGATGAGAAACCTTTTTCCAACCAGTCTGTCGGCGACCGGCACGCTAGATGGAATTTACTCAATAACGGCAAAACTGACCATGTCTTGTTTATTGAACGATTTCTTGAAAGGAACATTTTTTTACTTAAGCCTACCTTAGATTGATCGATCGATTGATGTAATTGTCATTTGTTTGTCAATATATGAAACTTGATTAAGTTAAAAATTAAATTAAATATCAATTAATATGCCATCTTTGTTCCCTGTACAGTTACAAATTATAGTGTTTCTACCTACAAGGAATTGGTTAAAACGGAAATTTGCATTTGTTGTAGCAGTAATTTGATACTCGTGTCGACCCATATCATGATACGATAAACATCTCCAGTTTGCATAGCAGTTCATGTCACAAAAATGTTTTTTTTCCCATAAATTAAGTTCAGTTTATCCGTTAAAACAATTTGACCAAGTTTTCTTTCCACCCACGCCTTTCTCGATTATTTTCCCAACATATTCTTTAACTCTTAGAACAATAATTTTCGTGCATAGTAGTGCTTATACGCAGCCGCAGGTCGTCGCTAGAACCGTTAGATGGCGTTGATTTCACAGATTACAGCGAGCGCCTCAACTCCTACTTCGTTTCAAACAGCATCGGTCAATACGCAGACGATGCTACAGCAGCAGTTAAACGAGAAGCAGACAAGAAGAAAGTTGCCGTTACCATAGTCCTTGATCGGTAAGGCAGCATACAGTACGCTTAAGGATCTTTCTTTACCAGATTAACCAGCTCAGAAAATATACGACGAACTCACTGAGATTTTGAAGATCTATTACAAACCCAAGGTAATCGAAGCTGCAGAATCCTATCGTTTTCATTGCACCTTCCAGAGTGAGAATGAAAGGGTAACTGAGTACGCAAACAAATTTAAACGCTTAGCGGTGAACTGTAATTTTGGTACTTACCTTACAAGAGCCTTGAGAGATCAATTCGTGGGAGGAGTGAGAAGCCAAGCTACAAGGAAAGATCAAGCTCTTAAGATAGCTCAAGCAGATGAATTGGCAGAGAGAGAGAGAATCCAGAAAACTGCAGATTTGAGTGCGGACACTTCCAGTGCTAAAGTTCATCCTGTGCATGCCGTCCACAAGAAACCTACTCCTCGCCAGGGAAACAGTAAACAAACGGCTGTTAAAACTAAAGTTGATGGAAAACAATGTTTTAGGTGTGGGTCTTCACAACATATGGCAGACAAGTGCCGTCATGTCAAGTCTATATGCAGCTCAAAAAGAATGGACTCCTTGCTAATGTTTGTTTAAAAAAAAAAGAGAGAAAGTAGTTACAATACAACTCACCAAGTTCTAGCCACACTAGCTCAAGAGGAAATTCCTTGTAACGATAAAAAGGACACTGACAATCTTTTTATGGTGTACATGAGAAGTGTGAAATCGTCGGGCAGTCCTACAACTATCCACCCCTTTACGCCCTTAAAGTTACTATTGAGGACATGGAGGTTCCTATGGAGGTTGACACTGGTAGTTCAGTAACCTTGTTAGGGTCTGCAGATTTTTCTACTGAACTGGGAGGTAAAATTGAAACACTCAAACCCTCCACAGCCATTCTGAAAAGCTATACGGGAAATGTCATCGAATGTCTGGGGGAAAAGGACATGAAAGTTCAGATTGGAAATCAAGTTGACACCCATTTAATTCGTGTTGTTCATGGGCCATCACTCCTTGGTCGCGACATGATGTCTAAGTTTACATTACCTTGGCAGAATATTTTCAGTACTGTTTCAACTACAGCTGAGGACATTGTATGTCAATACCCTGATTTGTTTAACAGCAACACCGTGGGAAAACTGAAAGGCACTCAGGTGTCATTGCGGGTGAAAGAAGTAAATCCTGTATTCACCAAACCTCGAGTTTTACCTTTCGCGATTCGATCAAAATATGAGGAAACCCTTCAGAAATTAGTGGAAGAGGATATCATTGAGAAGGTAGAACATTCGGAATGGGCCTCACCAACTGTTCCTATTGTGAAAGCAAGTGGTAATCTGAGAATTTGTGGGGATTACTCTGTTACCATTTACAAATTTTCAGTCTTTGAGCCATACCCAGTACCAACTCTTAAGGAAATGTTATGCCAACTTTCAAGGGGGAAGAAATTTACTAAGATAGATCTTTCCCAGGCCTACCATCAATTGGAACTTACCCCTGAAAGTAGAAAATACACTACCATCAATACACATATGGGTCTATACCAGTACAAACGCCTAACCTACGGAGTAAGTAGCGCAGTATCTATTTTCCAAAGCACCCTGGAAAACGTTTTAAAAGATCTTCTAGGTTGCTGTGTGCGCATTGATGACATACTCGTTTCTGGGGAGTCAGATGAAATACACTTAGAGAACCTACATCGGGTTTTACAGAGGTTACAGGAATGTGGACTGAAACTTAACCCTGACAAACTCCATTTTAAGCTTGATGAAGTTGTTTACCTAGGCACGACAATTTCTGCAGCTGGAATTTCACCTACCAAGGACAAAGCTAATGCCATTCAGAAGGCAGCACCTCCAGCAAGTGCAACTGAACTGCAATCTTTCCTGGGAAGTGCAAATTTCCTTCGTCAATTCGTGCCAGATTTTGCCTCACCCCTGTACAGGTTAATCCGTAAAGGGACACCCTGGGAATGGGGAAAACCTGAACAGGACGCTTTTGATAAGATCAAAGCAGCTTCATGTTGACTCGATTTTACTTCACTATGATCCTACGGCTTAACTGGTTTTACAGTCTGACGCCTCTTCTGTTGGCGTGGGAGCTGCATTACTTCAACCTGGGCCTGAGGGTTTTTTGCAACCGGTCGCTTATGCGTCCCAAATTTTGAACAGTGCAGAACTAAACTATTCTCAAATTGAACACGAGTCTTCAGCCATTGTTTTGGAGTCAACAAGTTCGCCAGTACTTACTTGGACGACATTTCAAACTCTTCACTAGCCACAAACCTTTGATTACCTTACTTGGAGAGCATAAACCTGTGCCCCAGCTAGCTTCAGCCGGAATCAAACGATGGTCGTTACTTCTCGCTGCTTATGATAACACCATCGAATTCATTCCTGGTAAAGAAAATGTGTATGCACATTTCCTTTCCAGAAAGCCAATTGACGCTGAACCTTCTTCAGCAGAGAAAGTAACTGTAAGTGTGATGTTTATTGAGGGAGATCAGTTTGTGAATGCCCCATTGGTGGCTGTGGAAACCAAAAAGGATCCACTACTCAGCAACGGTTTTACACTACACTCAAAACGGCTGGCCAGAACACCCCGAACAGGTATTTCAACCCTATTACAGCAAACGACTCGACCTTTCCCATGAAGATGGCATTTTACTATGGAACTCTCGTGTTGTGATACCAGAGTCACTGCGTAGCATTGTACTCAAAGACCTGCACGCCGAACACCTTGGTATGGTTAAAATGAAGCAACTAGTGTGGAGGTATTTATGGTGGCCTGGAGTGGACAAAGAAATAGAGGGAACTTTCAAGTTGTGTACGGCTTGTCAGGAAGCGGCTAAAGCACCAGCATCATCCCAACCTGCCTTGTGGTCATGGCCAGGGGGACCATGGAAGTGCCTTCACTTAGAATTTTCCGGTCCCTACTTGGGAAAAACGTTCCTTGTGGTAGTGGATGCTTACTCTAAATTGTTAGAAGTAATACCAATGTCACATGCCACTTCTGCTAACACCACTGTTGCTTTGAGGTATGTTTTCAGCTATTTCGGTTTACCTGAACATCTTGTTACTGATAATGGCAGCCAATTCCCCAGTGCAGAATTCCAGAAATTTCTCAGGGATAACGATATACAGCATACCTTTACAGTTCCTGGGTACCCTGCAACAAATGGGCTAGCAGAACGTTATGTTGGAGGATTCAAGGAGAAGCTGAACAAGATTGAAGATACAGGCGAGCCTTTACAGGCTAAACTAGATCGGTTCTTATTGACACACAGGGCCACGCCTACTTCATTTGGCAAATCACCTTCTGAATTACTCATGAACAGACAACCTAGATCTAGAATTAGACTCAGTGCTTTAAGAAGTAAGAGCACTAAACAAGAAGTTAAAGTTTTTCAAGATAACCTGGACAACAAGCCAAAGTTTATGCCTGACCAGCCAGTTTTCGTGCGTAATTTCGGAAAAGGAGCAATCTGCTTCACCAGTGGTGAAGCAGACAGCATGGCGCCCGGACGGTCGCCACTTGACTGCAGAGCATCTGTGCTATTTTATTTAATTTGCATCTTAACTTTGGATGCAACAAACAATTACGAAAGCGTAGGTAATTATCCAGCCATCCGAGATGATTAAGATGAATTTGCCATCGAATATTATCAGCATCGAAGATTATTAAATCCATGCACGTGGCACGTTTCCGACAGCGGCCATCTTGGTTTCTTCTTTCAGCGCAAGTTCATCGGAAAGAGAGTACCGTATTGCGCCTTCCAAACAGCTGAGTTTAATATATCGCTACTCGTCGCGCATGGAGACGTCCATCCTCATCCCGGACCACGAAACGATGCACCTAACAAACTGAGCGCAAGCTCTTGTCAAACGACTGTCATGAGTTCAAACGCTAGGACTTCGGATAACACCTGCCTCTTACCTACAAAACGCAAACCATGGCTGGCCCACTTCAATTGCAGAAGTATTATGACTCACATCGACGAACTGAGGCTAACTTTTCCAGATGTTTTCCCTCTATTTATCGGAATTTCAGAGACCTGGTTAGACGACTCCATCTTGGACTCAGAAATTGAATTATCGGACTATTCTGTGCACCGTCATGACCGGAAAAATCGTAGGGGAGGTGGAGTGGCAATTTATGTACTGGAAAATGTGAAACACACGGTAAGAAGGGATTTAGAGGATGATTTTGAAGCCATTTGGATAGAAATGCAACTGAATAAAGTGAGATATTTAATTGGATGCGTTTACAGGGCTCCAGACGAATCCCTGGAGGTTTTTAACTATTTAGATGATGTTATGAGGGATGCGACTAAAAACAATTTGGAAGCCATTGTCATCGGTGATCTCAACTGTGACATTTTTAATACCTCAAGGCAGACAGAGAGACTGCTGGAATTTACCATGGTCAATCAGCTTGATAAAAGAACCAACGCGTGTGACTTCGACAACAAGCACCCTCATTGATGTGTTAATCACCTCAACACCTAGATTGTTTAAAAAAGCAGGTGAAATCAGTATTGCTTTCAGCGACCATTATCCCATCTACGGTGTCATGCATGGCTCGGCAACTCGCCCGGACAAACATCGGATCATAACAACGCGCTCCTGGAAAGACAAAAATGTAAATGATTTTATAGCTAACCTGAAGCAAGCTCCATGGTGCCTGATTGACTCTTTCAACGACGTTGACGACATGTGTTCAGCCTGGGAATCGCTGATGAAATCTTTGATTGACCAACATTTTCCGCTAAAGAAGAAGCGTATTCGTAGACAGAGGCACCCGTGGCTTGACAGTAGTGTTCTTAAACTCATGAGAACGCGCGATCAAGTACACAAGAGGGCAAGAAAGTCACGACTGTCTTCGGATTGGAATGAGTATAAATCCCTTCGAAACAGAATCACCGCTATAAACAGAGAAGCCCGGAAGATTATTTCAAAAATAAGCTCGAGGAAAACCGCAGCAAGCCTAAGGCCTTTTGGGACACAGTACGTCAAGTTTTGCCCTCCAGGAAAAACCTCAGAGATCGACAAGTTAATAGTCGATTGTAAAGACCGAACGTGAATAATTACAGACCAATTTCCATTCTTCCCTGTATCTCAAAAGTGCTTGAATCGTTTGCCAACACTGATCTTCAAGGTTTTACAGTAGACACCGGCCTCATCACTGACCATCAATTTGCATATGCCAGGTATTCGTCTACCACAGTTGCGCTTATCGTAGCCGTTGATTCATGGAAATTCGCCATCGACAGGGGTGAAAAAGTTGTCTGTACTTTCTTAGACCTAAGAAAAGCTTTCGACGTAATTGAACATAACATCTTGATCAGTAACTGTCAAAACACGGTGTCACTGGAAACGAACTTGGATGGTTCAAAAGTTACCTACAGGGAAGAAACCAATTCGTGTCATACGGAAGTGTCGAGTCCGAACGTCGTTTAATCACGCACGGAGTTCCGCAAGGTTCGGTTCTAGGACCTACTTTATTCCAGATTCATATCAACGGTATCACCGACACTTGCACAGATAGCGAAGTAGTACTATACGCCGACGACACAGAAATCCACGCCAGCGCAAAAGATGTAAGTGCTGCAGAAAAACGTGTCAACAAAGATCTAGAAAGTATTGCAACATGGTGGAATCAGAACGGTTTAATCAGTAATCACAAGAAATGCAAGGCTATGTTGATTGGATCAAAGCACGCTGTTAAAAACACCCGAGCGTTACAGATTATCCTCAATGGAAAACCAATGAAACAGTCAGATTACTTTAAGTACTTAGGAATTTACCTCGATCATTGTCTGACATGGTGCAAACATGTAGCCTATATACAATCTAGGGTTTACCCTAAACTAAAACTGCTTAACAGAATTTCATCCTTTCTTAGTCTCGATATTTTGCTCAGGATCTACAAGCAGACTGTATTACCTTTGTCAGACTATGGTTGTGTTGTATGGGGAGACTGTAGCAAAGAGAATGCCCAACGTTTAGAGCGCCTGCAAAACCAAGCAATGCGAATAATATTGCATGCTGATCGTAAGACATGTACTCAGGAGATGCGCGCCAAATTACACCAATTATCACTTCATAGTAGACGCCTTTTCATCAAGCTACGGTATGTTTACAAGATAATTAACAACATCAACTGCCCTAAGCAGTTGACAGGGTACCTAGTGAAACGATCACAGAGACACTGTCGAGCCTTTAGAGATCCAACATTATTAGATCTACCACAAGTTAAGACCAAATGTGGACAGACCTCGTTTAAGTTTTCGGCTGCGAGTGCCTGGAACAAACTGCCTAGAGAGATTCGCGAGCTCACAACACTCGCACAATTTAAAGGCAGAACTTTCACTTACCTCGTAAACATGGACAGCTTAAATCATATTTGTACAATTTAAATGTAATTTTTATATATAATTTTTCCATTTTAGATTTGTAATTGTAATTCTTATTGCTTGTAATTCTTTTTAACTGGTCACCGATTAATACCAGTCGATCTATATTTTGATCGACTGACCGGTTTCTTACTAGGATAAATAAAGTTATTATTATTATTATTATCATTATTATTATTATTATTATTATTAAAATGAGTACCTGGAAGGATTGAAGGAATAGTCAGTCCTAGAAATTTCGATATCCAAGGGGGAGACACTCTGTGGAAACGACACGACGAAAAACTTCGCTCGAGATTCATACCCACAACACAATGCTCCGAGCTACTTCGTGAAGCTAAGAGTCAGAGTCAGTGGAGATGTTACCACCAGAACTAGATAATGTCCCCATTACACTGACACACCCAACAACTACAGAATGGGAGACATGGAAAACCACACTACAAAAGGACCTTCCAGCATTGAATTCTGAGCCTGAAGTTACTCCGAAACCTCAGGACCTGTTCACCCAAGATTTTAAACCCCCAAAACCTTTACCTGAGGAGTCAGAGCGAAGATACCTTCTCAGAGAACGAAGACCACCTCAGAGATATTATTGAACAGAGTAAACATTGAGTCCAATTATTTTTGAGACTTTTTTATGCTGACATTCGTTAAGTCCGTTTCAAATCACCCTTACTGTACTTCAAAGGTGGGCATTTGTTATATCTCATGAACATTCATGTAAGTCAGCGCATGCTCAGTTGAGCGTTCTTTTGCCATGTGCTTCGCTCGGTTCGAGATGTTGAATTAAATCGTTGAGTTTTACAGTATCGTTTACAGGTTTCCTCCTGGTTATTCGAACCCCTCGACGTTACATGAATAAACTAAATAAGTCTAAAGGGGCTGGTCTCGAATATCGATAAGCTATCAAATCGGCTTATTCGTGGATGTGCTGACTTTATTTCTCCATATATCTCAACTATTTTTAATTTTTTGTCTATCTGACTGGAAATTGGCCAAAGTTACGCCTATATTCAAGCAGGGCGACAGAAGTGATATGGACAATTATCGCCCAATTTCTGTGATCTTAGCAAAAGTTTTTGAGAGAATTGTTCTGATAATCAGCTTTCTTCCTACTTATCCGAAAACAATATTTTGTCAAAATATCAGTCTGGCTTTCGATCTTTTCACTCAACTGTAACCGCTTTGCTCAAAACCACTGATAATTGGGTCTTTAACATAGAGCGTGGCTAGCTATAGATTAACACTGTTTTCTTTTTAGATCTAAAAAAAGCATTTGACACAGTCAATCACCCTATTTTATTATCCAAACTACATTCATATGGAATCAAAGGAAATGCCTACGAATTAATTCTTCCTACTTAGACAATCGTACGCAAAAATGCGCTGTGAATGATGTTCCTACTAAAAGTTGCACTTTAACTTGAAAGATTCTCCAAGGGACAATACTGGGGCCTTTGCTGTTTCTCTTATATATTAATGATATTAATGACTTACCTAATTGCTTAAATTAATGACTAACCTTATTGCTTATAATTGCTAGACAATTTAATTTACCTAATCATTCTAAGCAACATATGGCAATCTGCGGTCTTTCCTTACACTTAGGCAGCACGGAAAGCCGTAAAACTCTTGAACAAAAGCTCATCTTTCAAACCGGCAGTCTAAATCCCACAGGGATCAACGAACGCTTTTCATTCCACTAATTTATTCGTGTTTTTCTCGTTGCCATGTTCCCACCAATAACGTAGCTCCATTTTCTGTCTTTTAAAGCACACACAACCCACAATCCTCTATACGCTCCGACGAAGGGCTAACGCTCGAAACGTCAGCTTTTGTAGTCGTTACGGTGGCCAATTACCATTTCAACTTTGTTGATATATCCAAATTATTTAATTGCTTATTAAATTCGCAACCAAGAATGTATGCGAATGATACTCACCTAACTTATGATGACAACGACATCTGCTCAATTGAGGCTTCTTTTAATCAGGACTTGTCAAATTTAAACCATTGGCTTATTGCCAATAAATTGACTCTCAACATGACAAAAACTGAATTTATGTTAATTGGGTCAAGGCAAAAATTAAACAGCCTAGCCGTTCTTCTTGCCTTGGAAATTAATGGCACCCAATTAAACAGAATCAATTTTACCAAGTCTCTTGGTATATTAATTGATGAAAATTTAACATGGAGTAATCATATCAACGCTGTATCTAAAAAGATCTCTTCTGGTGTTGGATGTATTAAACGAATAAGTCACTGTGTCCCTCCTGCAACTGCAACTTTACAAAATATCTATCATGGGTTAGTCTAATCGCACTTCGACTATTGTAGTGATGTTTGGGGTAACTGTGCTAAAACATTATCTGAAAAACTATAGAATCTGCAAAATCGGGCGATTCGCGTCCTCACTCATTCTAGTTATGATGCTGACGCCAACCAACTTCTCTCAGAATTAGGCTGGCACAACTTAGAAACTAGCCGTCAAAAACTTAGGGCTGAGATGGTCTATAAGTCCTTAAATGGCCTCATACCCAATTATTTGTCCTCGAAATTCATTCAGAGGAGTGATGTGGTTACTTCTTACAATTTGCGCAATTCTGAAAATAAGCATGCTATTCCCTTGCCACATTCTAACTATTATAAAAATAGCTTTGGCTATAGTTGTGCAGTCCTCTGGAACAGCCTACCTTAAGCTGCTAGGCAAGCAACATCTCTGGCTGATTTCCGACGATTGTTATTTAATTCCGACACGGCATTCACGTAAAACAGGCTTTAATTTAATTTACCTTCTGTAATAGTTAGTAATATTTTAAATTAGACTAATATACATAGTTTATACATAGTATACTAAGGTTTTAGTAATTAGTTGTAGCTTTTATATTAAATTGTTAATACCTGATGTATTTTACCGTGTATAAATAAAGATGATGATGATGATGATGACAATAATTCGCACGTACCCATTTATTCTCCCAGTGAAAGTGGGGAGGCATTTAACTCACAAATTAAAAAATCCTTAGATGTAGTCGCGTTGAACAATTTCAACTCCAAGTTACAAATCAAAACCAATAGTTATTTCTTTACTTTGAAAATTTCAGTTCGTGTGCTCATGGAGTTTGCCATAAAAGATCACTACAGGTGAAAGCTTATTTCCGCATTCAGAGTCGATACCCTCTGTCACCAAGAGCCACCCTGCATCATTACTACATCCCTCATAATTCCTGTGTACGTGAAAAGTTCAGCCTCGGCGATTATCTACACCAACATTAGAGAAGATGTTTCTCATCAACAGGAGCAGTTAGTGATAATAATAATACACTTTATTTAGAGAGTGGCACGGAATAGTTGAAGTTACTAATAAACTTGTGGCGCTCTATTTAAAAAAATTCTAACAAGCAATGTATGTTGAATTCTAACATAACTATCAAAAACTAGCAATATTTATCTGATAAAAAGACGAATTACGAGTAAAAATAAAATGTAACTTGAGAGCAAATGATGAGTCATATGTTAGACTATTAAATGATGTAGTTTCTGTTGTACATTAAGAAGGTTGTTTCTATAATTGTTCTTTAAAGATTCTAATGACACAGAATTCCTGAGTTCTAGACTTAAGTTATTCCAAAGTTTACAGGTAGTGACTGCGAATGATCTACCGCCTTCGGTCATACGATTAAATCCTGGGCAAATAAAATTAGTTTTGCTATATCTTGTTGCACGATCATGTTGCTGACTATTAAGTATTAAAGAGCCTTCAGTATATAAGGGTACTCCACGCTTGATACGTTTGTACGCAACGCAGCATTTAGCTATTTTAGATTCCTCATAAAAAAGGAGCCACTGAAGTCTATTGAACAGTTCGACACTAGACGCTTGGTTGTCAGCATCAGAAATTACCCTAGCTGCTCGTTTCTGCAGCTTTAAAACACGACCTAGACTCTCCTTGTTACAGCTAGTCCAGATTGAGCTGACGTAAAGCAGGACCGAATCAAGTTCACACAAAAACGAGAGGGAAAAACAAACTAACTTTTAGAAACACGGAGGGTACGAGAAGTTATTATTATTATTATTATTATTATTATTATTATTATTAACACTGACATAAGATCTAGAGATCAGAACTTAGGGACTTGCGTGGATGAGGTCTGCAGGAACTTCAAGAGCGTCATGATTACGAGATAGACTTGGTTTCCGTCAAGTTTGACAGGATTGGACACTTTTAAAAAGAAAAGGATATGAAAAAAGAAGAAGAGGCAGTTTTAAATCTTGATGACATCATCCAGCTTCATCTCTACGGAAAAGAAGTAGTCCGGTGAAGAATGTTCTCTAATTAAGCGCGTTTAACTAATCACTTTTCCCTAAAGAATAGTTTTGCTTTTAATATAATAATAGCTCATGATCAGTGGACAAATGAATGATTCCAACAGTGAGTATGACGCATCTGTGAAGGGCAATGTTCTGCATTCAAGTCTATGTCCAAAGAGAAGTTTTGGTTTTGTAACGACTCGTCGGCGAGTGTTTTTCGACCATAAATTATCAAAAAATAATTAATCAAAAGAACACTCTCCGCTTTTTAACCACCTTTGAAAATTAATTACAAATTTATGGTGTTTGAAATATTTTTCCCATTGAATAGCAACCTTTGAAAATCTCATAAACAAAAGGAGTCGCAAGAAAAAGATGGTGATTTTATAATCCGTGTCAGGGTCAAATTTATTTTTTAGTGATTTTTAAGATAATGAATATTGAATCTACATAATTATACAGAGAGGAACCCTGATGTTATTTATAAGTCACAAGGCAAGATAATCTCCTTCTTTCAGAATCGTAGTTAAGCCTTGTTTGTGTAACAAATAAATTTCACACTATAGATATAGAAAGTATAATGGTCATCATCAATCTCTGTATGAAACATTAACACTATTTATACAGTTAATACTTCTACAAAAATGGACAATTACTCTACCATTTTTTGTAACGAGATAACGTGCCTTTTCAAGGTTAACCAGAACAAACAATTAAAGATAGTTAATATTTTCTGTTTTTAATGAGTCAAAAGGATGATAAATAAATATTTTCTATTATTAACAACTAGTATGCACAAGAAGAAGTTTAAATTCTTTCGAATTCTACCTACCGATTTTTTTACATTCAAGAAACCTCATCCTCTCTTGATGCTCTGTGCGCTGTTTTATTATTTTTCCTACGAACATTACTTATTACTAGTTTCAGACAGTACAGCCACGCCTTAGTAATTAGGTTGTTTGCTATCTTGTCTAAAGTTGAGGGTCATTGTTTAAAATGTTCATACAATTAATGACATTCACATGCCTACAATGTTTTGTAAATTAAGACAAATCAAAAGTTTAACAGAGTCAATTTAGAGAGCGGAATATGAAAAGAAAAAGAAAGAAAGGGTGAAAAAGAAAATAAGAGAAGAGAAGTACCAACTAACAAAGATATCTATGGGCGTCTCAAAGTAAATGTTGACACTCACCTACGGGAAAATAATACTATCTCTCTAAGTTTGTCGCGAGCAGATTTTCTAAGGAATTTCCGACGCTGTGAAACATTCTTCAACTAGAAATGCACAATTTGTACAGATGGACAAAGGAATCCTCTTGAAAATCCGGTTCAGTTTTGCTCAGTCGCATGCAATTTCGCATTCCCTCTGCTAGCTAAAGGAAATATCGTGGTATTTAATTGACTGGTACATCTTTACAGGGACTTTAATGCGGATATGAAATAAGGAAGTAATTAGGGAACGGGTAAACAGTAAATGTCTGACTTTGGCGATGACTTTCGTGAAAAACTTCACGAAACTCGGTTAAAAAATTGCTGTTTCAGTTCATTCACTGGCCTGCTCATAACAGGAAGTCAGTAATTATGTACAGCTCATAAAATAGTTTGTTGAGTAATAGAGTGCTAAAGAGTTATCTGCGAAACAATTTATGACCATTTATGTCCATCTCCTTTTGGCTCCTTGGATCAACGAACGAAAACCACCAGGAAATCAGCTGTGCCAACATTCTCTAAGAAAAAAAGGGACTCTGTATCAGTGAAAGATGTCGAGACATGGAACTAAGAATCCCTCAATATTGTATGGATCACAGTGAACTAAATATGGTGTTAAACATAGAGGTTCTGAATGGGATGATGGCTTTTAAATGTAACGCTTAAAACTTTGGCCATTTCACTGCGAACGGTGGGTTAATTTCAGTTACATACAGTTACAATGTATGTTACAGAAATGTTAAAAATTAATTTCAATTATCTGAAAAGTTAATGACTAATTTCTGTTGTTCATAAACATATTTACTAACTCGCTTTTGCCATTATAGTCAAGCAAAAAGAGTAATTCCACATCGTGCTGCTGTTGGGTTGATACAGAGTAATTTTCTGTTTACCCGCATCGGCTACAAGACAAGACACAACAGGCGAAAATTTGAACAGTTTCAATGAAAATAATAAATTGCAGATTTCTCACAAGAAAGAGGGTGAGGTAACAGAAAACATAAGATTTGCAAACTTCACGGCGAATTATATGGCCTTGGATAATCCTCGAGTAAGTAGTATTTTCTCAATATGAAGACTAGTCTTTAGGCGAGTGTGTATATAAAGATGACAGTGGTGTACGTTAGAAAGTGTGGTATAACCGTCATATCCCCTGCAATAGGAAATGAAACACAATTAAAAATAATGATTCGGATTAGTTCCGCACTTCCATCCCTCGTTGGTACACGAATTGACAGGTAACATTCCTTAAAATGATGTAGTCACGTTCAATTATTTCTACTCCAACTTACAAATCAAAACTTATAGTTATTTCTTTACCTTGAGAATTCCAGTTCGTGTAGTTATCGAATTTGCTATAATAGATCACTATTGGTGAAAACTTCCCATCGTAATTACATGGTTTACCCTCAGTCACCAAGAGCCACCCTGCATCATTATTACATCCCCCATAATTCCTGTTTATGTGAAAAGTTCTGCCATCGGAATCATTTCGACCAACATTAGAGAAGATGTTTCGCGGTTCACTAGCCAGTTCAGTCCATGGCGATTCAATCACCTGATTCATGGCAAACCAGTTGATGTTGTTGGTCCCAGTTGCGTTGAACGTGATGGATAGAACTTCAGAATTGTTTTGGTAGAGAACAACCCGCGCCTGAAGTTACGTTTAAACAAAATTAGTGAGAAAGAAACCAACTCAGAGAAAATTTTTTTAATCTAATGTACACTGTAGAAAGTAATCTGGGATTTCATTTTGTTTTGGTTTGCTTCGCTCTGCATTGGTATAAAAATCGCGTGCCATTAGATGCAAAACTAAAACAAATTACGACTTGATCAATCTCGTTCAGCCACTCTTCCGGCAGTTTACTTGTTTTTACTCGGGTTCGTATTGGCTGCTGAAGTATTTTCACTTTAGTTTTGGTTGTTCAACACTCAACTGAAATTTTCTTTCTCACAACGACAGAATGACGACAACATAATGCGGACGATGATAACAACATCAATGGCTATAACCGTGACGACGACAATAACGAGCTCAATGACTCTGAGGAGGATGATAAAGATAACGCTGATGATGTTGCTGATAAAGAAAACGATGATGATGTTGCTGTTGATGATAAGAACGACGGTGATAAAGCTAATGATGCTCATGATAACAACGAGGACAGTGACAATTATGGGAATAATTATCATCATTATCATATGATGGTCGGTGAAAGTTGTTTGTAATTTTCTCACCTCCTTGAGTCCTAAGGTCTGCCATTCCCTGACCAAGCGGTTCTTGTAATTTTCTTTGGGCGTTGAAGTGGTATTCAATAATTCTGTTTTGTTTTCGTTTAAAGTGTCAGTAGATGACCACAGAAGAGAGATATCAGCTTCAACACCGGCCACTACCTTGAATACCATGGTCCAACCTGTTGGCAAACATGTAACACATTATAATTTGTTTTGAAGTGAGGCCCCACGGTGGTGGTAATGGTATTCTGAAGAAAGCAGGAGTAGCTGGTGAATCGATTTATCACAAAAATGATAGGGACAAATGAACGAACTTTTAGAAATACGGAGGGTACGAGAAGTCAAAGGTGAAGTTTTATCATTAACACTGACATAAGATCTAGAAATCAGAATTTAGGGACTTGTGTGGACGAGGTTCGCAAGAACTTCTTTAAGGCTGTCTTTCGATTTAAGACTCGCTTCTTAACTGAACGGGTGCAGATTCATGACCACAAACGTCCAAGATCCAAGGAGTTTATCACCTCGGATTGTATCCCAACCACCTGCTTTCTTTGGCATCAAGGTTTGGTGAGGTACTAGGAGTGGATGGGGGGGAGTGCCACTCTGTAGGAGCAGAATGCCAGGGTTTCGAGAAATAATTCAGAGATCAGACCGGTGCAGCGTACTGTAAAAGTTCAGCCTCATTACCTCCTCCTCTACTGGTTTGATCACAGAAGATGCTGATCATCTCATTCCCATCTGCCACAACTTGATAAACACCACTTTTCTTGGATCCGTTTTGCAAAAGCTTGGTACAAATATTGCTTCCTTGAGAAATTTTTATTGTAAGTAGAAAGGGAAAAATTTCACGATAAAAAAAGAAATTTCACAATAGAAATTCAAGATAGATTTTTAAGATAAACTAAAATAATTCACTCACGGAGATCGCATTTTTTGCCTCCAAAATGTGCCGTACATAAACAATTGAAGTCGTACTTCTCCAAAACTGAGTAACATGTTCCCCCATTCTTGCATGGATTGTGTTCACAAGGAGCCTGAAGGGAGAGACAGTTTACCTCTCATTTCATTAAATGACGACAGTCTAAGTTTAACGCAGCTCAGAGCACTTTACTCCTCGCTGTATTAGCCATTGTGCTTACAGCTCACCTTTGCAATCATGCAAATGATATGGTAAACACAGCAAAGTGAACACAAAGCATTTGTCAACAGACAACAGTATACTCGAGCCGGGGCTTACCTCGGTTTCCATCTAATTTTACTACCCCCCTCCCTGGATGAAATGAAAGTCCACCGCAAGGTTAACCCCCCTTCCCCCAGCATTTCATTAGTTCTCCCTGACAATTCGCCGGTACTCATTTCTACTCCAGGGTGGAGAGAGACACACGGTGAGAGGGTTCGACTTGCGTTACTGTGGCAACGGGTTTTGACGTCATCATTACTAAAATTATTTTTTTAAGGCCTTATCTACAACATTGTTTCCTAGAAAATTACTCCTATAACGGAAAGTGTGATCTAAACTCGATGCTGGCAAGTTCTTTAAAGCAATTAAAATAACCATTTCCATCCGATCAACAGTATTTGAGAGGAATAGTCTCGAGCTGCAAATTCATTTAAGTTGCCACAGAAGCAGAAAGCTAAAATACATTTTTTTCTAGAAAGTTAATTATATTAGAATAAGACAACAATGAAGAGTTAATATTTTAAGAAGTTACTCCCACGTGTAAAGAAAATGACTTAGAAGCTCTAAACATGTAACTTTCAGCTGCAGCAGTTTAAATGTAAATTAGATTTCCACCCATGCCATTATAAAGCTTTTGGCAAAGCTAAATCATTTTCTGAATTACGAACTTCTAAAAGCAATAATACTAGGATCTAAGTCAGATAAAATTCTATTTTATATTTGTAGATCTAAAGACACGAACGAGGGGTTTTCATTCTACTCAAAGTTTCTGTCTCAGCTCAGAGATAAAGAGAAAATTAATCGAAAAAAAATTGATTAAACCTTTTTCTCATCTTTTTAATTATTTCTGAAACCTGTGTTATCAACACTTCGATATGTACAGATTATTTTAATTTTTTGATTGATTTACCTAATAAAGAAACCCGGAAACTCTTGTTAACTTCGTGGTTACTGTTTCTATGTGAGTTCACACCCGTTGTTTTTCAAATTTCCCAAAAACCCGGTCAATATACAAATAACTCAATAAATTACCTGATGCGATGGTTTAAGTTATATTGACCAAGACATTCCTTTGGCTATAAACTTTACCAATGAAAAGTAAAAATTATATTAAATAGAACAAAATAAATAGAGAAAAAAGTGAAATTCGGACTTCATCAACTTACCGCTAAGCTGTAATGATGATAATCCTCGTTTTTCTCGAACAAGGCTGAGGAGTTGAATTTGCTGTTGTCTAAAAGATGACAGTCAAATTTTCCACTTTCTTCTGCACCATGCTTGAAATTGAGTGATCGACAGCGAGGAATTTTAGAACAAATTTCAATACAATCTTGCTCATTATTAACTGCGCGAGTTTCAAATGGTCTCGAGTCGAGCTTGTGATGCGGAAAGGGAAACAAATTGGAAAAGAAAATAACTCCATCAGACAATTTGATGGAACCTTGAAGTCTTTTCGAAGAATCAGCTGTGGCAAGTATCAAAACTGACCATAATAGGACCAAAGGAAAATCTTGATGCAACTTTGAGACCATTACAATTATTCGGTGTTCGTGGTTCACTGAGTTGTTGTGGCAAAACCTTGGTATTGTCGAACCCCTCGCGCGACACTGTTTGCCATCCAATTTTTTGCAAACCGTTTATTTTATCATTATTTTGAGAAACTTCTGAATTTTAATAAACACATGCACACAATAAAAAACAATGCTTATGCAAAATATTGTAGAAGAAATAGATTGTAATGTAATTAGAGATTGAAGATATTGAATGAAAAAAACAAAAGGGTTAAAAACTAATTAAATATTCATGACGCATGAAATTTGATTGATCGGGTTTGACTCAAATGTTTTCTTTTTAGTTCTCTTTTCAGCCTCTGAAGTAGATTGTTTGATGAGAATTAAAACACACCCATCGATAAATCTACAAAGATGAATTGTATATTTTCCTGATCTAGATTATTAGATAGTGTTGCTGATTTTATTGTTAGTCAACTGCAATGTTGTGGTGTAGACAACTGTTTGTAGATTTGACAACAGATATGGATTCTCAAAACGATAAAGTACCTTACTAGACACTAAGATAGGAGAACACAAATTGTTTAATTTGGGAATTGGTCCAATTTTTTTTCTCTCTCAGTGATTTCACTTAACCAGCCAAGTCGACTGGAAATTTGTTATTTCCTGGTCCAAATTTAACCAGGGTTTTCTGTTTAATTGTTTTTTTTTTTTTTTTTTAATCTAGATATTGAGCGAGAGACTATTTATTGGTTTTTCTCTACAAAATCAATATGATAAATGAAATTTGTATACGACAAATAAGACAAGAAAGTTTATTTCGGCCTACGTGCAAGCTCATTTACATTTATCGAATAAAACGTATTGTTAGTGTCAATATGTGGTTTCAACGCAAATGTTTCCTCAAACAGATCTTTTGCTATCATGGACATCACGTCAATCTAGTTTAAATTATTATCTTCTGTTAGTTATTTTTTTGGGATTTCTCAGTTCTGAGCAGATGTTTATCTTTGTTGATTCTTGATGTTATCGGAAGCTCGGTTATGTCAAAGTTAAGACACACCTCATGTCAGATGAGCCAATTGTCGTTAACATCTGCACAAGATATAACAAACACAGAATCAAATAAAAGTTTCAAAACTGATCAAACAGAATAATTTAACTCTTTCAATTCCACGAGTGATCGATGAAAGTTTTCTCCAAATGCTTTTGACGAACTTGAAAGTGAAAAAGTTATGATAAGCTGGGCTTATGGTTGTTGTCACCAAATTTTCAGAAAAAGAACAGTAAAAATGCGAACCTGGTAAAGTTTATACAGTTCTTAGGGTTGAAAGGTTTAAAAGCGTCTAGGAGAAATCTTTTCTTTCGGTTTACAAGAGGCTGTGGTAATTTCATTAAAACAGCCACTTAAAATTTTAAAGCGGGGAAGTTTCTAAAGAGACTGTCGTGCCGTGTCGGTGGTGGAGTATCAATCCTTTTCATGCCTCGTGACACTTAGGGCCTTCACAGAGCTCTTCCACTCCTCTCGATTGGTTGCTGCTGTTTGCACCTCCTCCCACGACCTCCAACCTGCCTCTTGCCTTTCTTTCTCTACCGTTCGTCTCCAAGTGGCTTTTGGTCTTCCCTTTCTCCTTTTACCTTCTGGCGCCCAGTTCATAGCAGCATTGCAATCAATATTACGATCTTTCCTAAGAATATGACCAATCATTTTCCATCCACGAGACATCACTTCCGCACTCAGTGGCTTCATGCCTACCCTTTCCAGTAGCTCTTTGGTGCTGAGTATAACAAGGTAATTTTGGTTTTATCAACTGAGTTGATAACGTAAATTGGCCACCGTAAAGAGTTTCAAAGCTGAAGTTTCGAGCGTTAGCTCTTCATCAGATTAAAATTTTAATTTACCTCAGCGAATGTACACCACAAGGACATCTGCGAGACCAACATTTTCTAAAGCAAAAGACAACAGCGGGAAAAATAAATAGGCACTTTACAGTTATACATGTGGAAGCGTATTTGAACATGAAACTAAATTTGTAGGCTTAAAAAAAATTTTTAATGTAATGTTGAAAGTATTCTTGGATTGTATCAGCTTTGCTTCTTTGCGTTCTATTCTTCGTTCAGAAAACTCTGGTCATCCCCTCAGCCAATCTGATGCGAAGTTTAAATCAACAACGACCTGGTCACTTGTGTCAATTTTCCCACCCTTTTTTACCTTTAATTCTCATTGACGCCTTGTGCATTTACCTAAGTTCTGATTGGCTATTGTGGTCCATTTCGTTACGGTGCTACTTTATTCACTTTCCCACTCGATTTTCTTACCCTGAACATTCCAGTTGGTGTTGGTTTGAAGACTGCTGTATATGAAAGATGTAATCGGGAGGCTTTTTTCGAAAGCACAGTGGTGCTGGGTTATAGAAAGCCATCCGTGGTCTCAATCACAACTGAAGTGGGGCCCACTGATATAAAATCTTCGTCCATTAGCCCCAGTAGTAGAGAAGTACTGAGGCAGATTGCTTTTTAAGTCAGTCCATGGTGAAGAAATGACTCGATCTTTGGTAAACCAGTTTTGGTTGTTGCTGCTTGAGGCGTCAAACATAATTGAGAACAATTCACTCCCATCTTTGTAAAGAGCCACGCGAGCCTGAGAAAATAAATGATAAAACGTATGCAACGACTGGATATCTAATTGATCGATCGAATATCTGGTCAACCGGCTGACTGTAATTGATAGAATAACTTGGTGAATGCATGACAGCCCCATCATGCATGGTGGCCACGTCTGTTTGTGCTCCATCCTCTTCATCTTATTGTGAACTCTTGTTTTCTCTGGGAGCACAAAAACTCACTTTTTCTACCAGCACTAGGGTGCTTTTACATCTTTTACATCTACATCCGAAAGGAGGCACGCTGAAGGTCTCTCGGCAGCAAACTTTCTCGAAATGATTGTTTTAAAAATTTCCTGAGTAACTAACCGACCGACGAGCGACGAACGGACAAGCTTACTGGCTGACTGACCAACTGACTGACTCAAGAGGGGACAGATGGACGGAGAAATGGACGAATGGACGAGGACCAGGCAAATGGGCTGACTAACAGAGGGACTGACTGATTTACAGACAGACGAACGAGTTAAGGTACCAAGAGTCTGAGTGATGTACCCACAGATCAACTAACTGACAGACCACGGACTAAGTGAACAATCGAGTGACTGACTGACTGACTGACTGATGAACCTACTGACCGAGCGACCGCCGGACGGGCGTATTAAAAGACTGATTGTGGAACTGAATCTTAAAACATTTGAGAGCCACTGACCGTGAATATTGAGAATCCGCCGACAGTTGCAAAATTTGGTAATTCATTTCATTTTTTCTAAAGGACCCTTTGAATAAACCTTTTCCGAAAATTATATCAAAAATTTCTATCGCGGTTTTTTTCCTCCGAAAAATCGAAAAGTTCAAAATACGCCTAAATGGCCGTTGTCCCTCCTAAAGCAATGAAAAAATTATGCAACTTTGGCAACTTCGTACGCTACAACGCGACGCAATCCCACTTTTAAATTTTGGGCGCTGGCAGATGGTCCTTTCATCTCTTAGAAAATGTTAATTTCTTGCTATGCTGTTACGTTTAAGTCTGAATCGTGACCTGTTGAAATTAAGTACTTCGCGTCTCTTTCGCGGAGGTAAAACAGAGGTCAACTTCAGTGGTCTATAGACAGGTCTGCCATATATACTAACAAATCATAATGTACGTCATATATGATGTACGTGATCTTAAAGCTTTACTCTTGTATTTTGATTCCTCTAATTCTCTATTTTGGCCCGCTATAAGCGGCCGTCAAGGTGTAAAAGAGTTTGGGCTATTTTGTCAAAAATGCAGTGCGAACCGCTGAACAGCTGTCACGACCCATTTAAAGGCCTTTGAAAAGGTGTTGTATGATATATTTACAAATCAAAATACATATCTTCTTTAAGCTTTATCCTTGTAGCTTAATTCCTCCAAGTTTCTTTCTTGGCCCGCCATATGCAGCGCGTCCAGCATTCAAAGAGTTCGGGCTAAAATGACAAAAAAATGTAATGCGATCTGTCACGCAAGATCTCATGTATTTGGTACATTCCATTCCTGCCAAGCTAATAGATTGGCCTTGACTACTTGCATGACAGCTGTTAAACGGACTGCGTTACATTTTTTCTCAGTTTTAGCCCGAACTCTTCGAAAGGTGGACGCGCCGCCTATAGCGGGCCAGGAAAGAAGCTTTGAGGTATTAAACTACAAGATAAAACTTTAAGATGAAATCTATTTTGGTTTTTAAAGATATCATACAACACCTTTCTTAAAAAGGCCTTTAAATGGGTCGTGACAGCTGTTCAGCGATTTGCATTGCATTTCTGTCAAAATAACCCAAACTCTTTTACACCTGGACGTGCCGCTTATAACGGGCCACGATAGAGAATTGAAGGAAGTAAAATACAAGAATAAAGCTTTAAAATGATGTATATTATGATTTTTAGGCATATATGGCAGACCTGTTCATAGGCCACTGAAGTTGACCTTTATATTACCTCCGCGAAAGAGACGCGAAGTTCTTTATTTCAACTGGTCACTATTCAGTCTCAAACGTAACAACATAGCAAGAAATTAATTTTTTCCAAGAGATGATAGGACCATCTGCTAGCACACAAAATTTAAAAGCGGGATTGTGTCGCATCATAGCGTACGAAGTTGCCGAAGTTGCATAACTTTTCATTGCTTTAAGGGGGGAACAAAGGCCATTTAGGCGTATTTTGAACTTTTCGATTTTTCGGAGGAAAGAAACCACCATAGAACTTTTTGATATAATTTCCGAAAAATGTTCATTAAAAGGGTCCTTTAGAAAAAATAAAACGAATTACTAAATTTTGCAACTATCGGCGGATTCTCGACATTTACGGTGAGTGGCCATTGCTCTTAAGAACTTTTTAAAAATTTATTTCATTTTACATGACCCTGGTCAAACCGCGCCCTCCGACATACACAGTTAGAAAAAAACACAGTCAAACGTACCTTCTTAGGACCAAAAGTTTGCCATTTGTTCACCAGGTGGTTCTTGTAATGATTTTTAAACGAAGAGTTTAAGTTTAAGGATTCAATTTACTTTTCGAATAAGGCGTCTGAGGCGGACCACAAATGATAAACATCAGATCCTATACCAGACACCGCTTTGAATACCATAGTCCATCCTAGTTTTTAACAAATAATCAACAGAGAGAAAGAGAAAGAGAAAGAAAAAATGAAAAATAAGAGAAAGAGATATGACTTGCTTTGTATGAAATGCATGCATGTAAGGGATTTATGTCATTTCATATTAACTTCCGATAAACAGAAGAAGAATTTCGTTTATGGCACTATATCAACCTTTGCATGTTGCTATGGTTTGAATTCTTCAGAAAAAAAACGGAAAAGCCGGACGGAAGAAATGAAACTACGAAAGCTGGTTTTTTGCTTTGTTTTATCATTCCTTGTTTTTCGATTTTTTTTTTACAAGCCTTAACTTGATGTACTCTAATCAGTTTTACTAATTCGCTTTTTATGCACATCGTTTGCTGATAATTTAATCGTACTTACCTCCCTCCCTGTGTTCTTGATCACAATAAACATAGAACACGCTGGCATTATGTTGATCCTGAATCGTGTATATCCCACTTTCACTCACTCCAACATCAAGAAGCTCGGCACAACTCTTGTAAACTGATTAACAAAAGAAAATTAAAAAGTTCCTTCAACAAAAAACACGTATTGAAGAAAATCGTTGGTGTCGTGATGAAAAAGCTCTTCGTAGGTCTCAAACAGAAAACGTCATTAGTTGCATTTTTTTTTTTTTTTGACCGTTAAAAATTGTTTTATAGTTTTCTCTCAATTTCAGGGAGAGGGGGATTCTGAATTAGATAATGTTTCCGCTCAGGAAACGATCCAACAAGTTTCTTCGGATACATACTTTAGGAACTGGACAACATTAATTAATCTATTATTAGCCTTATCATTTTAATACGGAGGAAAATATTCAGAGGCAACTAAGATCAACATCTCGTAGTCAATTATTGCAATAATCCTCAAGAAAAGACATAAAACCTTACATTCATCGCAATGGTTTCCCTTAACGCTTCTCACGCAGGCGCATTTGTATTCGTGTTTCTGGTGATCTGGTACGCAGGTCCCACCGTTCTTACATGGATTATGTTCACAAGGGGCCTGAAACGTGTATGAACGAAGCAATTTACTTTACTTGAAAGGAAGTATGGAATTTATTGACAAAGACAAAACTCAAAACATTAAAAAAAGCCTTTCATGTGAAAACCTCATCAAAAACTGGCACTTTTCTTTCAAAATTTGAGGATCCCATGACTAGAATTTTGATGATAAAGTATACGATGAATAAAGAATTAAACTCATCTTAAGCTTTAATTGGGTACACGACAGAAAAAGAAGTAGGAATCTGCATGTTTGCGTAAAGTTTACAAGTCTACTAAAAGCTCTTTCGTGTCCTTTCCTTCACTGACCGTAATCTATATTAAACTGCTCAATATTTTGAATAATAGTGAAAAAAGAGGAAATTCAAACGGCAAACATCAAGAATTGTTTTTTTCTCATGATGATTCCAATATCAAGATAATCTCGTTTCAAGTGAGAGGACAATCTAGGCTTTAAACTGAGCTCACGGCTTCGATTCTGATGGACTCATTTGTTCAAGTTCAAGATGGTATGAGCTTGCCGAAACATGTCCCTAAAAAAAGTTGTATATTTCTTACAATATTTATCCTACTTGCTACTACTACAACCTTATTTTTGTAGATCTAAAAACACGAACGAGGGGTTTTCATTCCATTCAAAGTTTCTGTCTCAGCTCAGAGATAAAGAGAAAATTGATCGAAAAAAAATTTATTAAACCTTTTTCTCATCTTTTAAATTATTTCTGAAACCTGCGTTATCAACACTTCGATATGTACAGATTATTTTGATTTCTGGATTGATTTATTTAATAAAGAAACCCGGAAACTCTTGTTAACTTCGTGGTTACTGTTTCTATGTGAGTTCACACCTGTTGTTTTTCAAATTTCCCAGAAACCGGTCAAAATAAAAATAACTCGATAAATTACCAGATGCGATGGTTTAAGTTATATTGACCAAGACATTCCTTTGGCGATAAACTTTACCCATGAAAAGTGAAAATTATATTAAATAGAACAAAATAAATAGAGAACAAAGTAAAATTCGGACTTCGTCAACTCACCGCTAAGCTGTAATGATGATAATCCTCGTTTTTCTCGAACAAGGCTGAGGAGTTGAATTTGCTGTTGTCTAAAAGATGACAGTCAAATTTTCCACTTTCTTCTGCACCATGTTTGAAATTGAGTGATCGACAGCGAGGAATTTTAGAACAAATTTCAATACAATCTTGCTCATTATTAACTGCGCGAGTTACAAATGGTCTCGAGTCGAGCTTGTAATGCGGAAAGGGAAAAAAATTGGCAAAGAAAATAAATCCATCAGACACTTCGGTGGAACCTTGAAGTCTTTTCGAAGAATCAGCTGTTGCAAGTATCAAAACTGACCATAATAGGACCAAAAGAAAATCTTGATGCAACTTTGAGACCATTACAATTATTCGGTGTTCGTAGTTCACTCAGTTGTTGTGGCAAAACCTTGGTATTGTCGAACCCCTCGCGCGACACTGTTTGCCATCCAATTTTTTGCAAACCTTTTATTTTATCATTGTTTTAAGAAACTTCTGAATTCTAATAAACACAGGCACACAATAAAAAACAATGGTTATGCAAAATATTGTGGAAGAAATAGATTGTAATGTAATTAGAGATTGAAGATATCGAATGAAAAAAACAAAAGGGTTAAAAACTAATTAAATATTCATGACGCATGAAATTTGATTGATCGGGTTTGACTCAAATTTTTTCTTTTTATTCTCTTTTCAGCCTCTGAAGTAGAATGTTTGATGAGAATGAAAACACACCCATCGATAAATCTACAAAGATGAATTGTATATTTTCCTGATCTAGATTATTAGATAGTGTTGCTGATTTTATTGTTATAGTCAACTACAATGTTGTGGTGTAGACATCTGTTTGTAGATTTGACAACAGATATGGATTCTCAAAATGATAAAGTACCTTACTGGACACTAAGATAGGAAAAAACAAATTGTTTGACTTCGGAATTGGTCCAACTTTTTTTTCTCTCTCAGCGATTTGACTTAACCAGCCAAGTCCACTGGAAATTTGTTATTTCCTGGTCCAAATCTAACCAGGGTTTTCTGTTTAATTGTTTTTTTTATCTAGATATTGAGCGAGAGACTATTTATTGGTTTTTCTCTACAAAAGCAATATGATAAATGAAATTTGTATACGGCAAATAAGACCAGAAACTTTATTTCGGCATATGTGCAAGCTCATTTACATTTATCGAATTAAACGTATTGTTAGTCTCAATATGTGGTTTCAACGCAAATGTTTCCTCAAACAGATCTTTTGTTATCATGAACATCACGTCAATCTAGTTTAAAGTATTATCTTTTGTCAGTTATTTTTTAGGATTTCTCAGTTCTGAGCAGATGTTTTATCTTCGTTGATTCTTGCTGTTATCGGAAGCTCAGTTATGTCAAAGTTAAGACACACTTCATGTCACATGACCCAATTGTCGCTAACATCTGCAGAAGATATAACAAAGACAGAATCAAATAAAAGTTTCAAAACTGATCAAACAGAATAATTTAACTCTTTAAATTCCACGAGTGATCGATGAAAGTTTTCTCCAAATGCTTTTGATGAACTTGAAAGCGAAGAAGTGATGATAAGCTGGGTTTATAGTTGTTGTCACCAAATTTTCAGAAAAAGAACAGTAAAAATGCAAAGCTGGTAGTAACATAAAGTTTATACAGATCCTAGGGTTAGAAGCTTCAAGAGTGTCTAGGGGAAATCCTTTCTTTCGGTTTACAAGAGGCTATGGTAATTTCATTAAAACAGCCACCTAAAATTTTAAAGGGAGGAAGTTTCTAAAGAGACTGTCGTGCTGTGTCGGTGGTGGAGTATAACAAGGTAATTTTGGTTTTATCAACTGAGTTGATAACGTAAATTGGCCACCGTAAAGAGTTTAAAAGCTGAAGTTTCAAGCGTTAGCCCTTCGTCAGATTAAAATTTGAATTTACCTCAGCGAATGTACACCACAAGGAAATCTGCGACACCAACATTTTCTAAAGCAAAAGACAACAGTAGAAAAAATAAATAGGCACTACACAGTTATACATGTGGAAGGGTATTTGAATATGAAACTAAACTTCTAGGCTTCAAAAAAAATTTAATATAATGTTCAAGGTATTCTTGGATCGTATCAGCTTTGCTTCTTTGCGCTCTGTGATTCGTTCAGAAAACTCTTGTCATCCCCGTAGCCAATCAGATGCGAAGTTTAAATCAACAACAACCTGGTCACTTGCGTCAATTTTCCCACCCTTATTACTTTGAGTTCTCATTGGCTCCTTGTGCATTTACCTAAGTTCTGATTGGCTATTGTGGTCCATTTCGTTACGGTGCCACTTTACTCACTTTCCCACTCGATTTTCTTACCCTGAACATTCCAGTTGGTTTTGGTTTGAAGTCTGCTGTATATGAAAGATGTAATCGGGAGGCTTTCTTCGTAAGGGCAGTGGTGCTGGGTTATAGAAAGCCATCCGTAGTCTCCACCACAATGGGAGTAGGGCCCGCTGATATGAAATCTTCGTCCCGATGCCCCAGCAATAGAGAAGTACTGAGGCAGATTGCTTTTCAAGTCAGTCCATGGTGAAGAAATGACTCGATCTTTGGTAAACCAGTTTTCGTTGTTGCTGTTTGAGGCGTCAAACATAATTGATAACAGTTCCCTCCCATCTTTGTAAAGAGCAACGCGAGCCTAGGGAAAATGAATGATGAAACGTATGCAAAGATTGGATATCTAATCGATCGATCGAATATCTGGTCAACCGGCTGACTGTAATTGACAGATTAACTTGCTGAATGCATGACTGCCCCATCATGCTTGGTGGCCACGTCTGTTTGTGCTTCATCCTCTTCATCCTATTCTGAACTCTTGTTTTCTCTGGGAGTACAACAACTCAGTTTTTTTAGCAGCACTAGGGTGCTTTTACATCTTTTACATCTACATCCAAAATGAGGCACGCTGAAGGTCTCTCGGCAGCGAAATTTCTCGAAATGATTATTTCAAAAATTGCCTGAGTAACTAAACGACCGACGAGCGACGAACGGACAAGCTTACTGACTGACTTACTCAAGAGGGGACAGAAGGAAGGAGAAATGGAAGCATAGACGAGGACCAGACAAATGGGCTGACTAACAGAGGGACTGACTGATTTACAGACAGACGAACGAGTGAAGGTACCAAGACCAGACAAATGGGCTGACTAACAGAGGGACTGACTCATTTACAGACAGACGAACGAGCTAAGGTACCAAGAGTCTGAATGATGTACCCACAGATCAACTAACTGACGGACCACGGACTAAGTGAACAATCGAGTGACTGAGTGACTGACTGACTGATGAACCTACTGACCGACCGACCGCCGGACGGGTGTATCAAAAGACTGATTGTGGAACTGGATCATAAAACATTTAAGAGCCATGCACTGACCGTGAATATCGAGAATCCGCCGACAGTTGCAAAATTTCGTAATTCATTTTATTTTTGCTAAAGGACCCTTTGAATAGACCTTTTTCGAAAATTATATCAAAAAGTTCTATCGCGGTTTTTTTTCTCCGAAAAATCGAAAAGTTCAAAATACGCCTAAGTGGCCGTTGATCCTCCTAAAGCGATGAAAAAATTATGCAGCTTTGGCAACTCGCGGTACGCTACAACGCGACGTAATCCCACTTTTAAATTTTGTGTGCTAGCATATGTTCCTTTCATCTCTTAGAAAATGTTAATTTCTTGCTATGTTGTTACGTTTAAGTCTGAATGATGACCTGTTGAAATTAAGCACAACGCGTCTCTTTCGCGGAGATAAAACAGAGGTCAACCGTCAGTGGCCTATAGACAGGTCTGCCATATATACTAACAAATCATCATGTACGTCATCTTAAAGCTTTATCCTTGCATTTTGATTCCTCCAACTCTCTATTTTGGTCCACTATAAGCGGCCGTCCCGGTGTTAAAGAGTTTGGGCTATTTTGTCAAAAATGCAATGCGAACCGCTGAACAGCTGTCACGACCCATTTAAAGGCCTTTAAAAAGGTGTTGTATGATATATTTACAAATCAAAATACATATCTTTTTTAAGCTTTATCCATATAGTCTAATTCCTCCAGGTTTCTTTCTTGGCCCGCGATACGCAGCACGTCCAGCTTTCAAAGAGCTCGGGCTAAAATGACAAAAAATGTAATGCGATCTGTCACGCCAGATGTCGTGTATTTAGTAAATTCCATTCCTGCCAAGCTAAATGATTGGCCTTGACTACTTGCAGGACAGCTGTTCAACGGATTGCATTACATTTTTTCTCATTTTTAGCCCGAACTCTTCGAAAGCTGGACGCGCCGCCTATAGCGGGCCAGGAAAGAAGCTTTGAGGAATTAAACTACAGGATAAGACTTTAAGATGAAATCTATTTTGGTTTGTAAAGATATCATACAACACCTTTTTTAAAAAGGCCTTTAAATGGGTCGTGACAGCTGTTCAGCGATTTGCACTGCATTTCTGTCAAAATGACCCAAACTCTTTTACACCTGGACGTGCCGCTTATAACGGGCCACGATAGAGAATTGAAGGAATTAAAATACAAGAATGAAGCTTTAATATGATGTATATTATGATTTTTAGGCATATATGGCAGACCTGTTCATAGGCCACTGAAGTTGACCTTTACATTACCTCCGCGAAAGAGACGCGAAGGACTTTATTTCAACTGGTCACTATTCAGTCTCAAAGGTAACAACATAGCAAGAAATTAATTTTTTCTAAGATATGATAGGACCATCTGCTAGCACACAAAATTTAAAAGCGGGATTGCGTCGCATCGTTGCGTACGAAGTTGCCGAAGTTGCATAATTTTTCATTGCTTTAAGGGGGGGGGGGGAACAACGGCCATTCAGGCGTATTTTGAACTTTTCTATTTTTCGGAGGAAAGAAAGCACGATAGAACTTTTTGATATCATTTCCGAAAAAGGTTCATTAAAAGGGTCCTTTAGAAAAAATAAAACGAATTACTAAATTTTGCAACTGTCGGCGGATTCTCGATATTTACGGTCAATGGCCATGGCTCTTAAGAACTTTTTAAAAATTTATTTCATTTCACATGACCCTAGTCAAACCGCGCCCTCCGACACACACAGTTAGAAAAAAACACAGTCAAACGTACCTTCTTAGGACCAAAAGTTTGCCATTTGTTCACCAGGCGGTTCTTGTAATGATTTTTAAACGAAGAGTTTAAGTTTAAGGATTCAATTTGCTTTTCGAATAAGGCGTCTGAGGCGGACCACAAATGATAAACATCAGATCCTATACCAGACACCGCTTTGAATACCATAGTCCATCCTAGTTTTTAACAAATAATCAACAGAGAGAAAGAGAAAGAGAAAGAAAAAATGAAAAATAAGAGAAAGAGATATGACTTGCTTTGTATGAAATGCATGTAAAGGAATTTATGTCATTTCATATTAATTTCCGATAAACAGAAGAAGAATTTCGTTTATGGCACTATATCAACCTTTGCATGTTGCTATGGTTTGAATTCTTCAGAAAAAAAACGGAAAAGCCAGACGGAAGAAATGAAACTACGAAAGCTGGTTTTTTGCTTTGTTTTATCATTCCTTGTTTTTCGATTTTTTTTTTACAAGCCTTAACTTGATGTACTCTAATCAGTTTTACTAATTCGCTTTTTAAGCACATCGTTTGCTGATAATTTAATCGTACTTACCTCCCTCCCAGTGTTCTTGATCACAATAAACGTAGAACACGCTGCCATTATGTTGATCCTGAATCGTGTATATCCCACTTTCGCTCACTCCAACATCACGAAGCTCGGCACAACTCTTGTAAACTGATTAACAAAAGAAAATTAAAAAGTTCCTTCAGTAAAAAACACGTACTGAGGAAAATCGTTGGTGTTGTGATGAAAAAGCTCCTCGTAGGTCTCAAACAGACAACGTCATTAGTTGCATTTTGTTTTTGACCGATAAGTATTGTTTATAGTTTTCTCTCAATCTCAGGGAGAGAGGGATTCTGAATCAGATAATGTTTCCGCTCAGGAAACGATCCAATAAGTTCCTTCGGATACATACTTTAGGTATTATGCAACATTAATTAATCTAATATAGCCTTATCATTTTAATACGGAGGAAAATATTCAGAGGCAACTAAGATCAACATCTCGTAGTCAATTATTGCAATAATCCTCAAGAAAAGACATAAAACCTTACATTCATCGCAATGGTTTCCCTTAACGCTTCTCACGCAGGCGCACTTGTATTCGTGTTTCTGGTGATCTGGTACGCAGGTCCCACCGTTCTTACATGGATTATGTTCACAAGGGGCCTGAAACGAGTATGAACGAAGCAATTTACTTTACTTGAAACGAAGTATGAAATTTATTGACAAAGACAATACTCAGGACATTAAAAAAAACCTTTCAGGTGAAAACCTCATCAAAAACTGGCACTTTTCTTTCGACACTGGAGGATCCTATGACTACAATGTTTATGATAAAGTATACGATGAATAAACAATTAAACTCATCTTAAGCTTTAATTGGGTACACGACAGACAAAGAAGTAGGAATCTGCATGTTTGCGTAAAGTTTACAAGTCTGCTAAAAGCTCTTTCGTGTCCTCTCCTTCACTGACCGTAATCTATATAAAACTGCTCAATATTTTGAATGATAATAGTGAAAAAAGAGAAAATTCAAACGGCAAACATCAAGAATTTTCTTTTTCTCGTGATGATTACAATATCAAGGTTATCTCGGTTCAAGTGAGAGGACAATCTGGGCTTTAAACTGAGCTCACGGCTTCGATTCTGATCGACTCATTTGTTCAAGGACTTGGTTATTATGTAATCTTTTAAGTTAATACTTTCCGATCTACTTAAAGGCTTCGCACCTGTTGGCAAAAAGAAAATAACGCTGAAAGGGTTGAGATCTTGCGAAACTAAACATGAAATGACAACGAATTTGTCTGAGGTCGCATGGCAAGAAAAAGAGCCCAAACTGCAATGCAAACTTTAAGAGTAAATGTCAGTAAAAATCAAAGAAATCGCGGACACAGCTTAAAATTCAATTTCGCTCATACTTTGTCCATTGGTAGGCTTTAGTCCCATACATATGACAGCAATGTCCGTTTGTTAAAATTCTCGCTTGTATCGGAGAAATCTACTTGAAACGGTTTACAATATTTTCTTGAACAAAACCTTTGAAATTGTCATAATTCGTGGCGCTGTCGAGTCAGTTCATCGTAAGTTTTAAATTAGTTTCACACTAATCCTATTCATCTGATGCTTCTGCAATTGATTGGCAGCACAACCAACTCATAACCTTCCCTTAAAAATAAAATATGATTTTTTTTTCAAAAGAACCTACAGCTGCTCTGAAATAGATTCGTTGATACTTCAAGCAAACGTGCCAAAAATGCCCGTGGTACGCAATGAAGTCGACCAGGAAATCTCCTGAGCTATGTTTAAGGATAGCTTCAACTTTCTACCGTTTTATTTCCCTGGGATCTTTTGTATCTGTACAACAACACATTCCTGACGTAAGCCAAGTTTCAATATCCGCCATTTTTAAGAAACACTTAACATGTTTGCAGTTAAAAGTTTCCAACGTGAAGCTCCTCCAAATTGTGAAGCGAAACAAAATCAATGGAAAAAGTTAAATATGCACCAGAGCAAAATGTAGAGGTACACGTAACAGAAATGGGTCGAGAAACGTTTACAAAATCTGCTGTGACTCACCTCTTGATCTCGTCTTTTTAAAAGTGTTTGGCTCGTCATGACTTGTTAGTTTGTTTCGTGCTAAATTCTGCTTTCTCCTTTTCACAAGCGACCTTTGCTAAGTAAGTCGGCTTCATGTTGGTGACATTTTCTATCAGAACACTTTTCGGTGTTGCGCTGGTAGACATGAAAAGACCTGAACCATTGCAACAATCGAGGACCGTTCAACGCGGTTCGATCACTTGACTGATCTGTCACGCAATTGAATAACAGGCATCATCGAAGCCGTGACTGCACTCTTTTTAATGTTAGGAGAAGTAATCTTAAAAAGACCCACATATTAACTGCGTACAAAGAATGAACCCAAATTTTTTTTAAACATAGTGACATTCTAAAGTTGAATTTTACAGTCCCAAAAATTTGCTTTTTGCTTGACCTGCTCAGGTAGGCTACCTATCTCTCGACAAGCAACAAGAATATCACGTAATGAGCAACATATTGCCAATTTTAAATCATAGACGTTGGACACGTAGTTGGGACTTTTGGAAGTTTGAATTTGAACAAAAATAAATCACCATAAAGCAACTTCCTTTCCATGTAAACCCATTTATTTTCTTACTTTAACAGTGTACCATAAAAGCCCACATTTTAACGTCAGCCGTCACCGTGCCTTTTCCATTTTTCGAACATTCTTGGTGGTGTAGCTCCTGATCTGACATTAGTGAGGTCACTTAAGGTTATAAACTGGAAATAAATTATAGCTCGTGTAGGGAGAATTATATTGCTTGATACTATTAGCGTTTGAATGATATTCAACTGCTTGATATGCTGAAACTAATAACGTTTGAATAGCTTATATAAACCAGCCAAATTTGTTTTGATTCTATATAAAAAAGCAAGTCGAATAAAAGAAATTGACTGCCAAGCATCGTATTTTGCACGGATGACGATTTTCCGTGTTCTCGCCGGTGAAATACACTTCATCCGTGTTCCAACTTCCCATCTATAAGTTCCGAACACGGGTGAAAGTGGACACGGCCGGGTGCAAAACTCTGTCCCAACCGTTCAACCATCCCGCGTGGGGGTAATGGCTGGCACCTTTGGGCACAAAAATTTATCAAAACAAACAGAAATGTGAATAAAGACTCTTCTCATCAAGCGCCGTAGCTTGCACTGGTTTCCAGCAATTTCCAGTACCTAAAGTTTGAACACTGTTTGAATAAGTTTCAATACTGCTGTCTTTTTATTAGTTGATATTAACGTAGATTATGCTGTAAACGATATTCACTACTTGGTGGTCGTTTACTGTGACAGTAAATTACAATGCAATACGGTAACCTGAAAACACCCTTAGTGTACTGGATAGATTAGATTCTCACGGAGACTTTTTCATCAACAAAATTAAAGCTAGAGATAGCTTTATTAGGGAGTAAAATCATTGCAGCCCCCGGGCCGGCTGAAATACGACTTACTTTACAATGGAAATAAATTATCACTTACTCTAAGATAACTACAATAAAAGCTACAAAGTGTAATCTACAATAAAATACAATAAGAGAAGTATCAAAAACTAAAATACAAATAATTAAGATAGCTACTAATAATTAAAACTGTTCGCCATGATAAATGTGTTTTTGAACCTATTTGTCTTACAAATCGGTAGCTTGAAGTATCTCTGGCTGCGGGTGCGATAGGTGGACTCGTTGCGTGGAGGCAGTAGATCAGGGAGCTTGTGGTTTTCGTCCCTTACAATCTGATCAAATTGAGCATCACACAAGATCTCCCTCCTCTCGTACAGTGACGCAACGTCAAGAGCTACTAGAGCCTCAGCGTAGGATAAGTCAGGTTGAATCATCCGCAACCGGCGCGTTTTTGCAACCTTTCCATTTCATTGGACAGATATTGCGGCAAAGAATGATGAAAAACTGGGCACGCATATTCTAATACAGGGCGTATACATGTCGTATAGAAAAGTAGCATATCCTCAGATGGAACTTTAGCGCGTTTTAGCTGTTTTAGGAAGTACAGACGCTTCGCAGCCTTTTTGCATATAGATTCTACATGTGCGTTCCACCTGAGGTTGTCCGAGACTATCACTCCTACCAACCTTGCAGATGAAACAACTTCGATTTGCTTGTCATTGATAGTAATATGATCAAACAGACTACCTAATCTGGAGAATAATATTCTCAGTTCTTTACATTTAGACTCATTGAATTGGAAACCATCAACTTCAGACTGTCTTACAAGTTCATTTACACGTAATTGCATGTAGCTAGACTCATTCTTCAATACTGATTCGGCAAGAGTGGTGTCATCAACGTATTTCCAAATAGTTGTGTCTGCTACAGAAAGATTATTTATCATGATAAGCTAGTCTTCATCAGAAAATAAGGAAGAGATATTATGGAAGTATTATTTAGAAGATCGCCTTAATTTTTTTTAGCACGTGCGCAAATAGTTTTTTCAGAACCTCGCTTATTTGTTCCTTTGGAATTTCATAAAAGATTGCTATAATAACCCTTGCCATGACAAGAACATGGACGTCATTTGTTCTACAGTGTCTGGGAAGTTTTGAAACACTACTGACGCTTGAACAGGCAAAGCGTGGTACTACGAAAACATCAGAGAGTACTCCTTGCTAAAATAAATAATAAATAGATAAATAAATAAGCTCAATTTCCGTGTCACATCCAATAATCTTCAACTGTTTTTTTCATGGCATGTAATATTCCTGTTGCAAGATACGAGTGGGAGTCCCTGACAAGATTGATTTTCCCATCTTGGATCAGGTCCACATTCTCCCGACCATCACTAAAAACGTACAAGCCGTGCTGGAGAAAGGTTTATTGTTTTAATGACGCGATGTTATGAGAATATTTTCTGAAAAGTTCTCAGAGAAAATCATGTGAAATTGACAGCTCCAGAATTCACACTTCACAGTGTCACGCAAGCAGACGAAAAGAACTGTTACTGGAGTAGGATACGTACGATTACTAGTTCATTCAGATAAACCTTACAGACATAACTAAATGAATAAAACTTGGACATATCCTGCTTTTTAAAATATTAATAAGTTTTAAATCAGCGAACTTCCTCATGCTAGTGATACTGATCTTTGAACACAAAGAGCTTACGACAAAGCTCGTAAGAACGTGCACGTGCTTAATACTAAAAAATATGTTATAACGTGTAATAAAAGAATGAAAATCGTAATCTTTACAATTTATGATTTAATTATGACCCACCCCTTCCAACCCGAAAATGCGCAGTAAGACATCCCCAACTACTCATAACTACGATGATGCACAATTCATCATTAATTAACCGTCCCTTCTAACCCAATTTATATATAAAATATGTTATACTAAAGAAATCCCTAGCTACTATAACTATTATAATGTTCAAATATCGGCAGCTCTGTCATCAAACATGTGTTCCGACAGTTTGCCGACGGATAAAGCGGATTCATGCTGACGTGATTGTTCACATTTTTGCTCATTTGCATACGGCTTTGCGTAAAGAAGGAAGCATATTAGATACAAATTGACTTCAGGCAGCTAAAGAGCTAGAAAACCTCAGTACATGGTGAAATTTTTAGCTCTTTGGGTGTAATTTTCAAGGAGAAATAGTCCATCAAAAACTGCAAAATTTCTGGGTGGCAAAAGCGCTAATGAGCCCATACATTCTATGTAAAATTTTGAGTTTTTAAACCCGTGTTGCACAAAAAGTATTCAATGCATCAGGCTCGTATTCATTGGCCGTGTTAATCGTACTTTGACCTTTCGATATCCAGAACTGCTTTATTTTTAGCTCTATCAGAAACTGAATTGCTTATGCTAATGAGGCAAATATTGTAATCAAGGATTCCCCTATAGACACAGGTTGTTTAACACGCTACATAGTTTAAATTATTTATTATTTGATCAGTGTTTGTCATGGAAAAGCCGGAGTTTTCGTAGATTGTACATTCGGAAAAGTAGAACTAACAACTGAAATACCCAGAAAGAAGATTTGCAACCGAAACCGAAGGTATCAACAGAACGCAACTTTTTGGTACAGCTGTCACCAAATATCTTGTGTAAACAAACTGACAACAAGCAAAAATCTGCCAGAGTCTACAACCGATTTAGTTAACTTTCTAGATAAGAAACAGAAACTAAGTCTTATCTTAAGTTAGCTTATCATGTTTTAACTTCAAATGTACTTTTCGACATGCGATCAATTGTGTCTTAATGGTCAAGTTAGTTGAAACTTCAATATGGCGGCTGCAGCAAATCTCGAAAATAAGCAAACTTCAAACAAGGGTTTCTTCAAAACCAAAAATTATCCCAAGAAATTAAAAGTATATTTAGAACGACTATCCTTAAACTGTATCTGCAATATAGTTATTGGGTTCTTCTTCGCGTACCAGCAAGCGTTTTTGGCAGCTGTTTTAGGGTACCATAGAGCTATTGAAAAACAGCCGCAGGGTGTCATTGAGAAATAAATACATAAAATATTTATAACGAGAACATATCTGCTTTTCATGCCATCAATAAATTGTTCAAGGCCCTAAGTATAATGTTAATGCAAAGGAAAATTCACAGATCATTTTTGACTTACGCTAGCAAGCCATGAATATGACAGAATTTCGATATTTCGAATATCGAAATTCGGCTCGATCCGCACTCGATCGTTTTTATTTAATTAATCTAAAAAAAATAAACATTAGAAAAAACTAACCCTGTTTTGATTACTTTGATACAGGGGTTTATGAATATAGAAAGTATGAGCAAAATCGATTTTTGGCTGTGTCCACTATTTTGATGATCATATCTGATTTTTACTGACAGTGACTATTAACTAGTCTGAGTTAAAAAGAATTAGAAGGAACGAACGAACATCTTCTGAGCTCAGATGATATTTTCTTGGAGGGACTCATTATGGTGTGTAGCCGGTTCCAATATGTAAAAATTCTGTAATATTGCATTTTCAAGATCTTTCAACTATATCTGGGGATTAGACGGTGAGTTGATACAAGTTCAAACCAGTCAAAACCCACTGGTTTGCACGTGGATTATTCTTCCAAAAAATGCCAAATAATTTGTAACAGTCACAAAGATGTTATTTTGCATATCATGACCATATAACAAAAGGGTAAAGTTGGAAGTTAATAAGCCTGCTGGGACATTGTGAATACGAAAGGTCTATGTGAATAATAATAACACGAATTTCTTTTCTGGGTCCATTGGGAGCGTTTACTTTTTGTTTTTACTTTTAGCTAGAAAATGGTATTTTATAAAATGACGGCGATAATGCCTGAGGCGCAAAAGAGGTTGAAAATCGCGAATTGGAAACAATTTCTCGAACCAAAACAAATTGCAATCTTTCAATGGAGACACGAAATAGGGGAATTGCGTAATTTAATTACAGCAGGGTTTGAACGGCTCAGTATTTGCAACTAGTTTGACCGACAGTCACCAGTGGAAAAAAAATCACAATTATCCTCTAACCATATCAAAGGGAAATACGTTATTCTTTTCTTTTTCTTTCTTGTTTCAGTTTGGATGCTTTTCTGCTCTGCCTCAAAATGAAATATTTAACCCTCGGGTCTGTTAATTGCCTTTTGCAATTTTCCCTCAGAGACTCACACGATATATAGCAAATAAACTAATAAATTCTTACCACGAAGCTGTAGTGATGAAAATCCAAACTTGCAGCAAACAAAATCGTCGAATTGAACTTGTCTGTATCGAGGAGGTGACACGAAAATGTCATATTTTCTTCAGGAACAGCTTTGAGATTTATGGAGCGGCATCGATGATTCACGGTGCATGCTTCTATACAATCCTCTGCAGCAACAACAACACGGGATTCGAACGGTGTTGAATTAAGTTTGTGGTTTAAATATGGATAACAGTTGCCGTAAAATAAGACACCACCTAAGGCATCGTCGAGAGAACCTTTCAAACTTGCGTGTTGAGCTGCATTAAGCTGTGTGAGGATTGCAAATACTCCAGATAAGTCGTAGAACATACCGAGAAACATGATGCACACAAACTTAGCAAACATATGTTCATATCATCAATTTCTCCGCTTCTCCACCCAGCTTTTAGTTCCGCGACTCATTTTTTTGCCATCTCCAACTGTTAGAGGAGTCGGGATTTTCCTTTAATTACATTTTTCAAAACATGTTTCACAAAACATAATTACCATAAAGTAAGCAGCTGAAGTTATTGCTCAAAAGTTGGAAAAGAAACAAAGTCATGATATTTCAAGTTCCCAACTGGAATGTCTTGATTTTAAATGGGTTGCAACGAAGTTTAACCTTTAAACAAGGAAATTGATGGTTGCATATGTAGACATCTACATTTATACAGGATAGCCCCTTCAGTGTAGTAAACACTGGTATCAACGGGGGTCCTGTTACCCACCCATCCCACCCTAGGGGAGGACATCCATCACACAGTAATCTCGTGCGTGGGAAATTAACGTCTTCTGCCCCTAACCCTGCAGGAGACGGGACCTCCATTTATTCGTCTCTATCCGAGAAGACTAGAATATCGCTATTCATTTCTTGATGTTATAAAAAGGTAGCATATTCTTCTCAATTATTTTAAGACCCTGAGTGTTGGTCCGGCCGGGGCTCGAACCTTCGACATCCCGCACAAACGTGTTGAATGAATGGAAATGCAAAACAAACGTGTTGAATGATTTATCGGGAGCAAAGCAAAATAAAGGAATCCCACCTTGATATCGACATGGAAAATGTGTCGACTGGTTCGTCAGGAAGTTGAATTTATGCCCATGTGCGTATGCGTACGTTTCGTCAATCAAGTAATTCATCATTTTAATTAAAAAAAGGTAACAAAAATGATAATGATGCCAGAATGAACTTGACGGTGATTGAAAATATCTTCATTTCTGCCATTAATAATTTCTGGACCGTTGAATCTGATAACTCGTGAGATATGAATCGGGTCTAAGATATAGTTGTTAATTACGTCAATTAGGTTCTTTCATTTGCAAATGAGTTTGAGTCAGGGAAATATCACGCTAAATTTGAAATGACTAAACAAGTGAAAAGGGTTTAGCAAACTTCGCAGTACTTTTTTCAAACGAAAAGTTATTTCAACTGTGAAATCGAAAGTTGTTGTACAACACACTCAATCTGTGTAAAAATTTCCAGTTTCTAACAAGGTCCTGGTTAGCTCAAATGGTTAGTGCGCCGGACTGTTGTGATTGTGTTGTGCGGGAGGTAGAGGGTTCGAGCACCGGCCGGACCAGTACTCATGGTCTTAAAATAACTGAGAAGAATTTGCTACCCTTCTATAACATCAATGAAATGGATAGATATTCTAGTCTTCTCGGATAAGGACGAATAAATGAAGGTCCTTTCTCATGAAGGGTTAGGGGTAGGAGACGTTAATTTCCCACACACGAGATTACTTTGTGATGGATGTCCTCCCCTGGGGTGGAGTGTGTGGTCGCTGAAGCGGCTGTCAGAGGCGCCTGATAATGCTGACGTCCGATCGTTAGTAACACTGTAGACCTTAGCAATTCAGCCTATGCTGCTATTAAGGTATTCAATTATTCACTTCACTTCACTGAATGAATTTCGTTTTGAGATTTTCTTGCAAATAAGGAAACTACGGCTAAAACTTTCAATATGATAATTATGAGGATAAGTATTTTTCTAGCTGATCGATTTATAAGAATATGAAAAGTTTCCCAAGAAGAGAGATATTTGAATTCTTCTTGATGAGGCCTGACCCTATTCAATTATGCCACGGGTAACTTACTGGCGACCAAGGCACATGTACACCTGGCAAACTGCTGACTCCTCTTACGATTTCCAAATTTATGTTCTTAGCTATGTTTAGAATCAAACAACTTTGCTAGTTTACCTGGGAATGGAAAATTAAACATTTTATAATCGCTTTCGTATATTTTGGCTAATTGTAAAATTTTTGTGGTAGGAATTTGTGAATAATAATGTAACAGGTCAGCGGTGGTGTTCGACGCTCGAAAGGGCGGGAACGAAACGCGGTCGTCAATTCCCGCCTTTTTTACCAAATAAGGAGCTTCCTCAGCGAGATCCTCATATTTTCCAATAAAATCATAGTTTATCGTGCAAGGATGGCAAAGGTTGTCAAATGGTTTCCAGTGTTCATCGTAAGTGTACGCCCGCGTTTTCAGAAGAAAATTCATGAATTCCGGAAACGTGACATCACTCCCTGTTTCGAGGGCATGTCGAGTAGCATTGGATCGAAATTGTGCGATGATTTTTCTGCCAATCGCACGTCGAAAAATTTTGTTGTCCTTTAGTAACTTGTCTTTGTAAGCAGAGAGTATGCGTTCCAACGGATCACGAACAAAGAGGAAAGTGAAGTAATTCTTCAACATTTTTTCAGCTTCTTGCGCGGGGTAGTAATTCAAGTTGTTGTTAGCCACGGTGACATTTGCATGACGATACACTTGTTCATCTTCTTCTTTTAAAACCAACAACTCTTTTTTCCATTGTGTGCTTGCAACTTTCGGAATATAACAATAGATAATTTTTCTCTTCCGAAAGACAAGAAAATAGCGGAGGTTAGTTCCTAATAGAGGGTGGCTTGTTTTGTGCTTCTTGCAGTAATCCTCGACCATCTTTCTGCGGGCTATCAAGCGACCTTCAAGTTTTCGATCGTTTGTAAGTTCCTGAAAGCGAAATAATAGAACTTCATAGCTTTTATATAAAGTTTGCTGATCTGATGAGCAGCAAAAAAACCTTGTGTTTTAAAGGATCAGTCATAAGTTGTCGCGGGGGAAGGGGGGGCTGGGGCATTTTTTGGATAACATGATTTTTGCAGGGAACGTAGGAGAGGAGATCAGTCGTCTCGTCTCTATCAGACTTCAAAGTGGGAAATATAGAAAATCTCAGGGGGTCATTAACATATTTTATTATATGGCTGTGTCTCACAAGGACTGGGAACTATCGAATTTGATTGGCTGAAATTAATATTGAAAGCGGTCTAGATTTTCCCATCTAGACCGGCATCTAGACCGGTCTAGAAAAAAAAGGTACAAAGAATATAAAAAATTGGCATGTAAGACACAGCCATATAATAAACATTTTATTAACCGAGCTTGGTCGGTCTGTATGGTAGAATCTTGACCTCGGTCGCTGGTACAGACCGAACGCAATGAGGTCTGTACTGGCGACCTAGGTCAAGATTCTCCCATACAGACCTCCCGCTCGGTTAATAAGAACTAAACAAAGCCCTTAAGGGAGGATCAGTTAAATTTTATGGTGACACATCCAAAATCCTCCGCCCCACCCTTCCCTCCCAGACGGTTCCGTAGGAGTTGGCAGTCTTTTTGCATTCAAATTGAGCTCGGATCAATCATTATAAAATTTCAAAAAGCAAAATAAATGAGGTCCCTCTCTCTCTTTCTCTCGATCCATAATCGATTCAACTCAATTGGAATGTAATTTAGTAATGGCGGATCGTTCAAATGAGTATTTTTGCCAAAGAGGAACGTGATGAAAAATATCGCCGACGTGTGTCGCCATGAAAGACAGTTTTTTGTTTTTAAAGCGATCCGTCTCTTTCATCTGGCCAAAATCAACTTCCTTGTTAGCTACCTATTTGGGAAAGAACCACGCACAACATAGAAATTGGTAAGGTCTTCGTATAACTCCGTACATCATTATGAATGTAGTTGTTGGATAAAGAAAACATTCGCAAATAATAAATTGCTTTTGGGACTGAGACTTTGTTTTAGACTGGAATGGGATTCTTTCGTCAAGAGACAGCACTTTTCATTGGTTAACCAGGCAATTGCATTTATTTACGTGGGTTGTTGTGAGATTACGAGAAAAGTACAGTTAAGTAGGTTAACTTCAATTTTCGATGTGTTTGCCGGTGCATTAAACGATATGCTATTTACCAGTCAGGGTGTAGTACCTCAGATACTTTATTTTATAAAAGGAAATCTTTCCTCAATACTTACCACTGAATATTCGTTTCGAAGCGATGTTTCAGACCCTTTCCTGATCGCCGTTGTAAATTTTGGAGTAAATTCTGCATAATTACGGAGAGATCTTGTTAGGATTAACTTGGGTTTTTTTTAGGCCGATCAGAAGCCATTTTCAAAGTAAGACTACTGCATGCAAAGACGGGAACTCGTTTTTCGCTACAAACCTCTAAAGACATCAGACCACCAAATGCTTCCAATGCAGAAAAGTATCAGAATTATCCAACAAATTCGAATCTTAAAATAAAAAGGCATCTTATATGCAACAACTATTCAATATTGATTTACTCTTTTTCATCTTGAGACAATCACTTTAATATATTCAAACAATCCGCATTGGCGTTGTTCGTAAAGAGGTTCGGTTGTCATTGGAAAATGTCATCCCTTGTGTATAAAACATTAAGCTCAGTTCACAACCTTGGGTAGCCTTGATAAGACCAAAGATAATTAAACGTGCCTCTTTTAAGATGAACTGTTTCGACAAACTGAGCGGAAGTTATCATTTGAGTAACCGTGGGTATTACTTCCACTAAGATTGTTGAGATGTCAGTTATTGTCAAAGACAACCAACAGCGGAAGTCATCATCTAAGTAACCGTCGATATTACTTTCGCTAAGATTGTAGAGATGTTATTCACTATCATAGACAACAGCGGAAGTAATCATTTAAGTGACCGTTTGTGAAAAAGAAAACGTACATTATGGCTAAAAACCATAGCTATTGCTCCGGAGATTTTTAGCCCGCCTAACCTACAGAGGCTTCACAGCAAAGCAAAGCAAAGTCTGAAAAATTAAAATAACAAATAAAGGGAGCCCAGTGCTGGCCTGGTTCGTTAAAGGCCCAGATGACTATTACGTGCTCAAAACCCTTTTAATTACCTCTGTTTTTTTCCCATGATGCACCAGTCTGGGATCTAGGCCGTGAAGTGTCTCGTGCAAACAAAATGCTTACCTGTGGCTTCAAGGTGTACAATGAAAGAGCTTCTAATCAAAGACAGCATAAATATCCGATGGGTTACGTAATACAAAATTCTTTCATGAATAAAAGCGGGAGTAAAATCCAGCGAAATGGGTGACTATCAAAATTCGATTCTTGCAGATAAATGAACGGCCATGAAAGGTTCTTCTGATCTTACACTCATACCAGCGAAGTAGAATTAAAAAATCTCTAACATTGTGACCATATTACAAACTGATATCGTGTCAATTTTTCCCCAACTTATATCGTAACACCATAAAATCATTTTATGCGTTTTTTTATTAGTCTTCTAAGCACAATCTTCAGACAATTGCTTTCCAACTTTTACAGAGTCAATCGATCTATATTGACAATTTCACGGGAGAGATTCGGTTTCCATGGAAAACAACTGTTTGTTGAGAAAATCATTTGGAATCATTATGAGAGAGAGCAAAAAAAAATATTACTACAAAATTAAAGCTTGTCGACGTTCCAGCCCAATTTTTTCAATAAAAAGTTACCCACTGCTTCATGTTCAAACAACTTACTGCATCAGCTCAAGAAAGAACTTGTATACGCTGGCCTCGATTTAACATATCCGTTTTAAGGTAATATCAACAATGAAACGATCACTCAAGCCTTTTCTTCAGTTTCTTTTTAACTCATTTATTTAAACTACTGCTTCACTCTTAACAAAGCACCCTTGGAAAGTCATCTTCTTTCTTTACCTTGTTGTCAGCTTAAAATATTAAAAGATACGTTAATATAATGTTATTGTCTTTGATATCTTTTTCATTGCCGGCTGTTGCACCTCTTACCAAGCCACGAATACCATTAAGGCTAAAAAAAGCACAACATTTTTCCCTGAACAACGTTGGAAGCATGGGAACAATAGAGTTATTGTATAGTTCAATACATATTAAATTTACTTGGTGTATGGTACATCAAGAGATCATGATCTCTTCGTAACATGGTACATCACCGTGTCAGAGAAATTTTCTAGATGGCTCGATGATACATACATGAAGATAATCGATATAAGACGATAACAGGTAAGACAAGTTAAAACCTGATGTTATAAACCGAATATCCGCCTGAACATGGTGGGGGAAAGTTGACCAATTTCGTTAAAATTTTAGTTTAAAATTTGTTAAAATTTGTTTAAAATTTTTAAATTCGTTAAAATTTGAACTTGCTCATAAATATTACAAGCAACAAAAACTCAAGTCGTCATTACTGTATACATTAGCCGAACGACATTTCCTTTCGACGTTATTTTACTTGAAATTATAATTGCAAATTTGTCTTAAGGGTAAGAAAATCTATTCAAGGGAAAGAGAGAGGTTTGCAGATTGTATTACTTGAACATTTCCAGTTTCGAATTTTTAAACATTCCCAATTTGCCAGGTACATGATGTCGCATTAAACTTCCAGTTCTTATCCGTTTCCCTATGAAAGGAAACGTGAGATTTTTGCAAAGCCGCATCACCGCTGCGGATTGGGTAAATATTCCCAGCTCTTCATTAATATAATTATAGTATGCGAAAGTTTTTGAAGCTTATTTTCCGCTTGTAACCGCTGGCCACCATGACTCCACCGCGCCCAATAGTCGGGAAACGACTTTTGAAAGCGGCGACCTCTACGTCATCTATGAAAACCTTTACTTCACTTCTGCTGACCTTGAGGCGCACATCATACCAACTTCCGCCTCGCATGAATCCATATGTGCATGTCAGAGATTTACGTTCCCTTCTATCCCCTTCGTTGACTTTAGTGCCTTGAAGGTAACCTATTTGAACGCAGTCATCGCGGTTGTAGGGCCTGGAAATGAGTGTGAAAATATGTTGTGAAAGCATTATTTCTAGTATCCTCCGCGTGAAGGAGTCGAGTTCTAGAGTGGATAAGTTTCTAAAGAAACTGTGTATTATTAGGTATTACAAGAAAATTTGGTTTTATCACCTGAGCTGATAATGCAAATTGGCCACCTATAAGAGGTTCTAAAGCTAACGTTTGCAGTATTAGCCCTTCGTCAGAGCGAATGGCAAAGGGCTAACGCTCGAAATGTTAGCTTCAGCATCTTTTCAAGATGGCCAATTTCTATTACCAACTCACGTATGATGCACGATCCTCGCAGTAGAAAGCGCTATTTATGCAATAGCGAAATTCAGACCTGAAACAAATCAGGCCTGTCCGGAATTCGAACCACTGACCTCTGCGATACTAGTGCAGCGCTCTACCAATTGAGCTAACAAGCCAACTGGGAGCAGGCGGTTAAGTTGATTCGTAATAAACCCGTGATGATAAATCAGATACAATGAATATATGAAGTTCATATATTTGAACTGCGGTATTAGATACGTATGATGCACGATCCTCGCAGTAGAAAGCGCTATTTATCCGATAGCGAAAATCATAATACCGCAGTTCAAATATATGAACTTCATGTATTTCATTGTATTACCAACTCAGTTGATAAAACCAAATAGCATATTTATAACTGATTGTGTGGAAGAATACTTTGGTTTCCTATCCATCACATCTCTTATATCTGGTAACTTAGATTGAAAATTTACCGTGAAACAGTCGCAACAATTTCTTGAACATGTATACATAAGGTAAGGTAAAGTAAAGTCTTTTCATTCCACTAATTAATTCGTGTTTTTCTCGTTGCCATGTTTCCACCAATGACGTAACTCCATTTTCTGCCTTTAAAAGCACACACAACCCACAATTTCTCTATTCGCTCCGACGAAGGTCTAACGCTCGAAACGTCAGCTTTTGTAATCGTTACGGTGGCCAATTTACCACTTCAACTTTGTTGATATATCCAAATTATAAGGTAAAGTCTGTTTACGAGCCTAGTGGCCCATCAGGCCGGTGCTTAACTCCAGTTTCTGTAGCATGAAGCGACTAGGAGTATTTCTACTCCCCCCCTGGAGGGGATGCCAGTCCATCGCAGGGTTACCCCCAGCATTCAATTTCCGGTACCCATTTATACACCTGGGTGAAGAGAGGCACTGTGAGAGTAAAGTGTCTTGCCTAAGAACACAACACAATTTCCCCGGCCGGGGCTCGAACCCGAACCACTTGATACAGAGTCGAGCGCACCAACCATGAGGCCACCGCGCCTCCACTTGTATACATAAAACGGTCTCATAAACCTGACAAGTAGGTCGATTCCCTTATTTTTTTAAGCTTTATGAGGCCTCAAGAAACAAAAAAGATACTGCCAGAGATACAAGATTATTTTAGAAATCGGCCGTAAAAGAAACTCGTGCAATAGAGATAATATTTCCTTAGTGACCCAAGGAGAAGTTCTCTATTTTGTTACGCTCCAAAATTGGACACAAAACGCTCGCCACTTTCTCGGCCAATCAGATGTAGAGCTATAGTCAATCGGAACCTGTTCGTTTGAATTTTTTCGCGCTTGAGGCGGTCAAGTGGATTTACTCCTTGTAATTTCATTCTTCCCTTAGGTCATGAATGGCCATCGTGATAGCCACGATTTTGAGTCAAAGACTCTCATTGTCAAATCATTTTTTAAAATTTAATTCTTACCGGAAGTAAACGAACTCGAAGCTGTCAGCGTTCTTCGCGTTAAACATGACGCCATACTTTCCTCCCAGGAGACTCCCTTGAACATAGAAACTGACGCTTATGACGTAACTAGTGCCCAGGACACTTTTCGGGTACACTGCGCGGCACACGCCGGGTTGAGTGGTGTCTTCAATCCCGGTATAAGCTATTAAGGTGAAGTAGCTCCCAGTATCCCTTGCGCTCTGGCAATTCTTGGAGGTGAAAGGTAGTAGCGGAAGCGACTTTACAGTAAAATTCCTGAAACGAATGGACTTCCGGCAACCGCCAGTTACAAGGACACCACTACCTTTGTTAGTGGAAGGGTAGTGCGATTTGAAAGTTGCAGCAGCCACACCGTTCATAAACACGCTTACGATGTTACCGCGGATTTCCAAGCGGACGTTGAACCATTTCCCACCTGTAACGGTACAAGAACAAGGCCCGGTTTTGGCGCCCTCTCTCTTTTGGCGTCCACCCATTATGTATCCTGTTTGGTAACAATGGTCTTTCCAGTAAGGTCTAAAACAAATTAACAATTGGTCCATGAGTTAGCTAGTATGCGTTTACTGAGAAATGTGGCAAGCAGGAAGCTTAAAAAGCCCGAAAAATGAGTGACAGTCGCGCAAGACGATAAGGTATCATCGCTTTTGTAGTATAACAATGTTAACATAAATCTTGTTTTAATATCTGACCAATTTTTTGCCAACAAAAGAAGCTTTATCAACACGCAACAGAGAAGTTGTCCAGAGGGGGTCTCCTGGCAGAACGTTTGGTCTATGAAAGGGTCTTTTATTCCAAGCGGCGCTAATTTGAGCACTCACGATATAGGGCTCGCGCTTGAAACCTTTACAAAATTGTTTATCACATTCACCTGAAATAAATGAAGTCAGCATTGTTGATATCGCGAGCATTGAAAATGATTCCAAGATACGCGACTCTGTCCCCACTCCAACCCAGATCACTGAACAAGTCCACGGACACCTGGTAAGTAGATGTCTCCGCCAGGTTGACCTCTTTCAGAAGAGCGCGGCAGAATCCTTGCGACCAGAAGTCTCCTTGACTTATCATTGAGTAGAACTTCGTGTTATCCTGCACTGTAGCACAACTCTTTGTTTCGAATGGCAAGGAGGGTATATCGTTGATGATAAAGTTCTTGAACTGTATAATACTTCCTTGACGATTAGCTAATAATACACCTCCGGCTCCTTTGGGAGGAAAGTGGCCTCGAAAAGAAGTCACGTGAACTCCTTCCAGGAAAACTGAAACCTCAGACTTTCGGACTTCGAGTGTTATGTGTATCCATCGTGCATTGCGAGGTGGGCCATGCGGACAGGAGCCGACCTGGGAACCATACCAGTTCAGCCGGCGTCGCTGGATCTCACCAGTTTGAAAGCATCGGTTGTCACTCGCACCAACCCTATGAGAGTAAACATGAAAAGCATAGTAACGCAGTCATTGCAAGAAAAAAAAAATTCTATAAAAAAAATCAGTTTTGAAAATCTTGGAAGAAACTCACATAGGAAAATCACACATCCAAATAAAAAAAAACTAATGCAATCCTGGTTTATCTTCGGCACTAAATTGTAAGTTACTTTGGGTTACAACTTCTGCTGATGAACCTCCTTTCACTAAACCGATGACGAAATTTTTTTTCATTTCAACCAGCCTTGACCAGAATGAGATCCTGCTTTAATATTTGTTTTGATGGAAGAGATGATATGAACTGAGAACTTCTTTCCGCAAAATTATATATCACCTTTATCATTTTTACCTGAAGAATATAAAATCGAAATTATCCTCATTCTGGGCGTTAAAGAATACACCCACATAGGTAACCATCATCGAGTCCTTGGTACCAGGGATGTAATAGTCAGCGGATAATCTATACATGTCAGGCGCCGATGCTCTGTGAGCGCTCAAAGCTCGGCAGAATCCGTCTCTGGGCCAGAGACCCCGGCTGGCATTTAAAGTGAAAAGATCTCCATCTTCAATGATGTTTACACAAGATGACACTTTGCCTAAAAATGTTTTAAAGATAATTCTCCGATTAGTCGGTTGGCATTCTGAGCCCAAATTAAGACTGCGCAATCCCATTTCGAGGCTCCATTAGGAACGGAGGGGGGGGGTGGGGAAGGGGAAGGGTTGTCCGAGTATCCCGTATCCTATTAATCTTGGCATAAATATTTCGTATTCCATTGGTTCTTATGGCTGGAATTCCTGTATTTCCAGTTCGATATTCCGAATCTCTATTTAAAATATCCCGTTAAATTTTTTCTTCAAGTATCCAGTATCCCTATAATTTTTTTTCCCAGATATCCAGTATCCCGACAACCCCTAACAGGATTTTCATTTCATCAGTTTTCGGCCATTGGGTAACTTTCAACCAAGTTGAAATGGTGCTTAAGGCGAAAGGAACTGGACCCGAACCTACCACATACAACAGAAACTTGAGACGAATCTATCTGCAAAAATTGAATTCTCTTCTTCAAATTCCTTCTATCCTACTATACAACTTACACCTGTAATTTAAATATTCGTTTTTGTTTCCCCCCTTATTTTGAATCCCATAAATACCTATTACAACTAATCAAAACAACAGCATTTTGCTTACAAAACTGAGTCGTCTTCACTTTCAAACTTGCTTCTTTCCCGATGCCGGCTTCCGTTCTGGCTTGTATAGCGATTTTGTACGTCTTGCCGTGTTCTAAGTTGTCGATAACGAAGTCAGTCATGTCTGAGGAGATGACCATCGTATTATTGCTGTAAGTTATGACGTAGTTTATAACAGGAAATCCTCCACTTTCCTCGGGGTGGTTCCAGCTTAGGATTATGCTGTCGCACGTTGGTTCCCCGTTTAAGTCTCGTGGGCTGCTTGGTGCAGCTGTGGAATACAAATAGAGTAAAGTTTACTGGACAGAAATGTCGCGATCTGATCGACCAGTTTTCCGTTGTCGATAACAGTTCAGACAAAGCTGTTCGCGCCAAAGTGTCACGCAACGTGTATTTGGTGCGGACTCACAAGGCGCACGACGTTTTGACCACTGTGATGACAAATATCGTTTTCTGTAAGATCACAGTGCACGCTTAACCACTACCGATTTGTTAGGCATTGAAAATGTTTCTCTTTTAGGCGAGATGTCATTTTGGATCTTACTAAAATGGATGACTCAGTAATAGCCCATTTCCGAATTGCTTTTAGCCTCTTTTTCAAGGCGAGTCCTGGTGCTCATCCTTTCGTATGGTAATAAGTTTTCATTCACATGCAAATTTATACGTATGGTTAAGCACCAGGCCTCGTTTTAAAAAAGAGGCCAAACGTAATTCGGAAATGGCCTATTAAGTTAGCGAGGTCTGAAGCATGTTGGGAGGTCTATCATCTGGCTTATTGAATGATTGAAAGATGTTTTCTTTGTTGGTTTTTTTTTGTCTGGTAATTGATTGATTAAAGCACTTTTCGATTGAGCGTCACAAAACCAAAAGCAAAGTAATTATAACAACCAATCAGAAGAAAGGCGAACATCATCTTTAACCAATGAGAACTCAAAGTAAAACAGGCAAGCGCGGAAAAACGCGGAGGACTTTGCATTTGATTGGCTGAGATTTTGGCGTGAGTTTTCTCGACCAATCATTGTGCAAAAGAAAGCAGAAGCGAAGAAATCCATTATATCATTGTATCATATTCGACTCCTCATTGAAAATCGTTTTCTTCAGACGTTGCCATGGGGTTTCAAGGTTTGCCTGAGTTCAAAAACGCCCTTTTTTCAGTGACTCCACATCACCTACATGCAAAAGAAATGAGCTCCCGCACTGAATGACCATTTCCTGAGATGCCAAGAACCCAGGTACAATGAATATATGAAGTTCATATATTTTGAACTGCGGTATTAGATACGTATGACGCACGATCCTCGCAGTAGAGAGCGCTATTTACGCAACAGCGAAAATGAGACCTGAAAAAAATCAGGCCTGTACGGGATTCGAACCACTGACCTCTGTGATACTAGTGTAGCGCTCTACCAGTTGAGCTAACAAGCCAACTGGGAGCAGGCCGTTAAGTTGATTCGTAATAAACCCGTGATGACCCGTGTCTGATTTTCGCTATTGCATAAATAGCGCTCTCTACTGCGAGGATCGTGCGTCATACGTATCTAATACCGCAGTTCAAAATATATGAACTTCATATATTCATTGTATCTGATTTATCATCACGGGTTTATTACGAATCAACTTAACGGCCTGCTCCCAGCTGGCTTGTTTGCTCAATTGGTAGAGCGCTGCACTAGTATCGCAGAGGTCAGTGGTTCGAATCCCGTATAGGCCTGATTTTTTTCAGGTCTAATTTTCGCTATTCATAAATAGCGCTCTCTACTGCGAGGACCGTGCACCATACGTAAGAGCCCAGGTCTTCTTAATTTCGAAGTATTAAGAATTTTTAAATAGTCTCATGGTATTCCCACACTCGTTACCTGATGATTGTATCTCAAAGGTGTAGTTCTGCTTGGATTTCCCCACTTCGTTCTCGGCCATGCAGACATATTCACCAAAATCATCCACGCTATCAACGCTAACACTATACGAAAGTGAATCCTTGCTATAAGCCAAAACTTGACCATCCTTGATGATTCTTACATCAGGCGGCGGATAACCGCTAAACTCGCAGTTGAATACTGAAAGCTCAGGGTTACCAATGTAGGAAAGAACAGGCTTGGCGCGATGAGTGCTGTCCGCTGGTTTAGGTTCAACTGTCGAAATGAATGAATGAATGAGTGAATAAAATAAATACTTTCACTCGGCAGTGAAAATCGACGGTGTGGTATGATCAACCAGAAAAGAATGGTTTTGAAAAGGATTGCTAATGTTAACAGTGCATAGCGTTCTAACAGCTTGAGCGTCAGTTGTGATTGGTCAATTTTATTACATCAGTCAAACTTTTTGGTGTAATGCTCGGCTCAGTCATTGTCGTAAATAAATCATATTTAAGGTTAGCCAAATATCATTGTTGCGAGCTTTTCAAACTACGTCAAGTTAAAAGAATTTAATCGGTTGACAACATTACATTTTCTTGAACAATTCCTCGATTGCAATAAGTCCAACTCACCTTTGACGATTAGTTTCATGCTTTGCACGCTGACCAACTCTTTTCCTTTGTCATCTTGTGCTCCATTTTTTGCTTCACAAATGAACAGTGAGTTGTCTTCCAATCCCAGGTTCAGAAGAGTTATCTCACTTTTACCAGGTGATCTCTGTTAAGAAAAACAACAACAAAAAGCATGGAACTGAAAAAAAGTACGGAAAATGGCCTCTATATATTTATATACCAGAAATGATGATGTAATCCTTAGTGCTGTTTAAACTTGTACGTTTGTAAGCGTAAGCCTCACGCTGTGAGTTTTGGGCTACAAAGTGCAAGCTACAGGTTGCAGGATGTATGTATTACATAACGTTTTAAACGAGCTTTTAATTTGTAGTAGAATTTTTTTCGTTTATTTTACTATTTATCATTTATTATCATTTTATTTCATTTTAAATCTTGCTATCTGCATGTAAATTTAATTTATTTTTAGTCTTTTTAACTTATTGTACAGCGCATTTGATCATGTGCCATGGAAAGTTACGCTATATAAGTTTTAATTAATTGTAATTAATTGTAAAAATTGCATCTTGCAATTTACAATTAAAAGGACAAGGGGTGCAAGTTGCATACTGCATGTTGCATGATGCAGTTTGCATGTTGCAAGTAACAAGTTGCAAGTTGCAAATGGCAAGTTCCTGGTTGGAGGCTGCAGGCAAGTCTAACAACTTTCAGCTCAAGAGTTCACAAATTGAAAATCGACTATGCCATCAAAAAGGTGCAAATACTGAAAATACTCACCTTACTATTTTTATGTCTCAGGATAGGCTGTCTATAAAACTATTCATGCTTTTAACTACTCGGTCTTGAAAATACTCACTTATTTTTATGTCTCAGGATAGGCTGTCTATAAAACTATTCATGCTTTTAACTACTCGGTCTTGAGTTGCGAGTAAATTCAACACGCAAAAATCCAACTGTTTCATGAAGTTTGACTACGAGTCTTTGCTTAGAGAACAAACTATGCACGCATTACGAGCCTATCGTAGATGAGATACCTGCTCGTCAAAGAACTCCTTTCCCTCTGATATCCATTTTACATCCGGGATCGGGACTCCAGAAGCGGTGCAGGTCAGCGTAACACTTTTCCCTTCATGTGCTACTACATCGGGTATCGGATTGATCTGGGGTCGCACTGTTATGAATTAAATTGAAAGAAATCTCAAAATAATTTTGAGGAAATTATTTCATGTTACCCTCAAAAGAACGCCTCGTGACATATAAGCACAAGTGTATATTTAATAAGTTTTTAAAAAGTTTTGGGCGGACGAAACCTCCCTGCCAATCAAATAGAGCGAAAGCGAGATAATCACCGATGAAAAATGTGTCAAAGGATTCTGGGATTGAAAAGGAATCCAAGCATTAACTAAAACTAAAGCTGGATCTTAAAACCGTTCCTGGCCTCTTACCAATTACCGTGCCGAATTCCACCTGAGCTTTCGTGGTTTTCAAGCTATTCGTTGCTTCTATCGTCCACATTCCAGCATCTTTTTCCTCCAACGTCTTAATGGTGAGTTCCCTTTGATTTAACAAGAAGCGAGGATTGTCCAAAGTTACGTATCCGTCTGAAGGGCTCTTCCATCTTACTTCCGGTTTTGGAATACCGGAAACGTTCCATGTCATGGTCACTGGAAAGCCTGCAGTTAGATTTCCAGAGGGGAGCTTGGGCTCCAACGTAAACTTCGGAGCCTCTAGCAGAGGGAATGGAAAAAGTATAAGCCCAGATTTAACAGAATTCGACTAAATGGAGACACTTTGTGACTCACGGTTTCGTTGCGATGCGAACGTTAGCCTAGATTTAGCAGAACTTTGAGCAGCCTATATTTAGCAGAATGTTACGCCAAGATTTAGCAGAATTCGACCAAATGATGATATTTTGTGATTCGTGACTTCGTCGCGATACGAACGTTGAGTTTATCGGAGAATTTTCACTTGACTGTTGAGAGTAGTCTGGGAATGCATAACTTTTGCTTTAATTCATGATCACTTCTTGTTTGGTTTTGAAAACTCGTTTAGCCTGCTCGACCAATCAGATGCCAGGCTTAAGCCGATCGCAACACGTTAACTCCCAATTTCCGCGCTTCCAGCTCATTGGCTCCTTGTGAGAATTTTCTTTGTCTTGACTGGCTGTAAAGGGTACTCAAGGTTTGGCTATAAGCGACGACACTCAACTGAAATGTGCTCTTAAGACCACTGTCAAGAATCGTTCATTGATGTACCACAACTTTCATATGAATTTTTTATCAAGCCATTACCAACCTGATCGCCTGACTTCAAAGGTATAATTCAACTTCGAAAGACTAACTACGTTCTCGGCGACGCAGTGGTACAATCCGTAATCATCAAGGCTGTCCGTTACTTTGTCTATCCAAACTGATTCTACGCCATTTATTACAACATTGCCATCCTTTGTAATCCACACCTGTGGGGGAGGGTAACCAGTAAATGCACAGGCCAGTCGGACGGGATCTGGGCTCCCCAGCTCACTATATATGGGTTCTTTGACCAGGTTTGAATCGTATGGTCTTGGTTCAACTGAAAAATGTGCACATCTGACAAATTCAATAATTATTCAAAGGGTACTCTGGCCACTTTGCTTGTTAAGTGGACCAGACACAATATCTTGCTCACCTATGCTTCGCTTACTGTCGGCCATACTGATGCTGAATGCCCGCAACACGAGCCTCGCCACAACCTAGAGTTTTGAGGTATACTGACTGCGTAATTAAATTACTATTTTGTGAAGTAAAATTGCCATACCTCCAGCTTTCGTAAAATCAACAGTTTCAACGTAAATTTGGAGTTGTGTTTTCCGATGACTACATCCTTTAAATAATTTAAAATAGGTTACATTTCATTGAAATTTTGGAGGCAAATACAATTAATCGTTTTAAATCTTGTTTTCCTCGGCTTCGCCGTCATGACTACATGCTTAAGCTCATCACAGGCACGTAAAGAGACCTTGATCCTCTATTGTTCCCTTAGCAACGAACTTCATTGTTCCGAGCAATGGCGAACACTGATATAAACTGCAGTGACAGTTCAAAAACAATTGGCGTAAAATACAGACCCATAACAAAGAGATCGATAGCCACTTCCTTGACAATAACTTCTCCTTCCTCATTCGTAGCTGCATTAGAAGCTTGACAAACAAACTTCGAGATGTCGTCCAAGCCGAGATCTTCCATGTTCAGCACACTCTCGCCAGGTTTTTTCTGCGGTTTAAAAGGTAATGGGTGAAAAACTTTTCACAACAACGCGCTCGCCTGTCCTGTTTTACCGGGCTATGCAATAAAGAGTACCATTCCTTTAGGCTGATATGAGCAGATTACCGCCGAAAATAGAACTCAAAAGAAATATCCACCTTTACGAATAATTCATCGTATAACTTCGACCTCTCTCTGTATAACTCAGAACACTACACCTGTTCGGTTGGAACTACCCTGCGAGCATTGATCCCTTCGATCTTCCTAGAAGACACCCTCTTCCTCTTCCCAACATTTCTAAGAAGATAGAAGGGACCTTTGCTCGCAGGGTAGGTTGGAACAGGTAACCGCAAAATTCTGTTCCACGAAAAAGGTGTCCTGCATCGAGAACCGACGAAGTATAGGTTTAAATAAGTGTCCATGCCACAACTCACCATCTGTCCTGGATATTCTATATTGTCCTTGAGCCAAATCACTTCCGGGAGCGGAAATCCAGATGCGGTGCAATTCAATGATTTTGAGTCTCCTTCTTTCGCGGTGATGTTTGAAAGCTGGTGAATCTCTGGCGGCACTGGGGAGGCAAAGTTCGCAACCAATTGCTACTAGTGTTATATCATAGCGAAGCAGCTGATTGTATCTAAAATAAAGGCCGATTAGCGTTGTCTCAAGAATAAGCTAAGTAAGAGTTAAAAGATCCTTCACTTTTGTCGCGGGTGTGCAGAGGCAGTGGGGAAAAACAGTCCCTAAAAATGTTGTATCGTTAAACACCAACCCGACGAAATGACTTTTTCAAATGAGGAGTTCTGAATACAACCTATGAGGATCAAGGAAACTTGTTATCCCATATGTCAATACAACCACTTATGGTCTTCACTCCTTCAGAAACAATTCTGTAAACATGTGGAACAAACTAACAGAGGACCTGAGGTCATTGACGTCGTTGAATGAGTTTAGAACTAAAATATGTCAAATTTCTTTCGAACATTAAATTTCCTTTGAACATAAATGCAATTGTTACTTATGTAAATAGTAATGTAATGTACTGTATCTAATATACGATTCTATTTGTTTTTATATATTTTATTTACTTATCTATTTGTTTATTTTCTTAATTTTTTCTTTTTCTCTTTCTAGGAGAAATTAGCTATACAGCTACTCTTGTAAATCCGAGGTGAAGTAAAGGTATATGTATGTTTGTATGTATGTATGTATGCATGTATGTCAAAAGATCACAACTTTGAGTATTACACTACAATTTCATGCTGCATTATCAATGTTTTCCGCACCAAAACGTGAGGTGGAAGGGACACTGTCCTTCCCCTACCCTCCCCTCCCCCACCCACATATTTGCGTCTGGATGCCTGTACTTTCAGGTTTCTCTCATGTTTAACTATGCTCGGCCTCGGTTCCAGTGATGGTTTCCATGTTCCTCGATTCATGATCGGGCATTATTTCCTTTTCCTTTTTCGTTAATAACGATGTTGCATATTAGTATAATTTCAGAGCTGAGAAAAGAGTTTCCAGCAATCAGATTGGTCGAGCGGTTCCTTATATGACGCAATATGTGCGGGAGGTCGTGAGTTTAAATCTGAATTAAACTTAAACTAAACTTAAACTTAAACTAAACTAATATAAACCGCTCCACGCGGTTTATATAAAATGTTGAAATAAAATGTTAATAAATGTTACTAAAACGTTATGATTTTAGAAATTTCTCTGCTGTTCAGCTCTGAAATTATACTAAAACAATTATTCGCCTCAGGCTCGGTGAATATCGTCGAATAATCCCCGAGACGAAGTCGAGGGGATTATTCGACGATATTCACCGAGCCTGAGGCGAATAATTGTTAATTACAACAAATGACTTTAAACCTTTCGACCATATCTTAGAAAACTTACTGTATATTGCCTGAACCTCAATCCGACGACTGGCTCTTCCCACAGAGTTTATCGCCTCACAGGTCCACTTCCCAAAATCGAACAGGTTCACTTGGAGTATCTTTAAACTACCGTCGCTTTGAAATGAGATGCGTTGCTCTGACCCTGTGACTGTCTCGCCATTTGGGCCAATCCATGTGACTTCCGGTTTGGGAATACCGGAGACTACACATTCTAATGTCGTTGGATAGCTAAAGGTGAGATTACGTATCGCTGGCTTTGTGTTGTCGATCTTCGGAGGGTCTATGGATTTCAATTAATTTTATTGATTTATTGATTTGTTTGCAATGTTTAGACAGGCTGACCCAGTTCACCAATAAAGCTGGTTTGAGTGAGGGTCTGCATAGAAGAAGGCCAGACCACAACCCTAACCCTAACCCTAACCCTAACCCTAACCCCTACTCTTTACAAAAAGTGCCTTGGTTTTTTTGCGTCCCCTGCTATCCATTACAAGGAAGATACAGGAGAAAAGGCCTACCCACGGTTTATCGTCGTTATCCAAAAGTCTAGAATGTCTAACCATTTAAGGATGTCATAGCAAAGGCAGGGCATTCTCCTCAATTATTTTAGGACCCTACTGTGGTGTTGCCCCAGTCTGAGGTTTCAACCCTCGACCTTCCGCAAGGCAATACGGGGTCTACAGCATAAGCTAACCAAGCAAGGGAACCGAGAAGAGTTTTAACAAACTTGAAGGTCATCTACTACTAATATTACTAGAAACATAGGACTGTTTTCTTAGCAAGGATCGAATGGGCTAGTACATTTACATCAAAGATCAGTTGGCTACATTTTTGTGCACAATAGTGGACTCGGGCTTCATCCCCAAGTAACCCATGCGAATAAAATCTCACGCTTAAAATTTCACTGTTAAATGTAACGAATATCGCTCACCAAAAATCTTTACTTTAATTGTTTCAGTGGTTTCCCTTCGTCTGTTCAGTTGAGATATTCTCACTTTATAATCTCCAGCATCTTCGGCGGACACTTTACTAATTTTGATGGTTCCATCGGGCAGAAGACGGAATCGACCTGAGTTTGCATCAAGTTTGACTCCATCTTTTTTCCACAGATACTCCGGAGCTGGATACCCAATCTTGACGCCGACAAATATCTCGCCATCTTGGTTCAACCACAGGTTTTGCGTGGCTGGAGGATCTTCCACAGAAACTGTTGACGCAAAATAAGAGTGATCTTTAGGCATAAGTATAGGCTTTTACAAAGATTGCTTTTCCTGAGTTCGGCATTCAAATTTCTGCCAAAAGTTCAGGGATGGAAAAACACTTCATCCTCTCCACAGTGGGATTGCAATCCTGCACAGATAACCCCACATTATTCCATCACTTTCCCCCTGACAGTTTGCCAATATCCGTTTCTATTCCTGGGTAGAAAGAGGTACTTTAAGAGTAAATTATCCCACTAAAATGGCGCGTTGGACCGGCCTGGGTTCGAGGCTGGGTCTCTCCGTCCGTGGTCCTGTCCGCCCCGCTGGCCGATGGGCCGACGTGTTAATAGCAAATTTCCGCAAAAACTCAGGGAAGACATTTCCGGAATGCTTTTTTTCCACTCACTGCGCGCACGTTCCTTTTTTTTTTGGAAGAATTCAAATATCTATCAAGGTTTATTTTTTCATAAATCAAACGTTTACTTAATAATTTTGAAGATAATTGCGATATGCTTGTCAATAATCCTCTTATCAAGAATTTGCTGCGATCTTATTATTAGCCTAAGGCGGAAAACTTAGCCCGTTATTTCCCTTTGTTTTGATCAATGTTGTTGTAAACCTTTGCCATTTTACGATGGATAAATGGCTTCTAAATTTTTTTCTACCATTAGAACCATATTAGAGAGATTTAGCATCGCGTTTACGTACGACGGCAAACGTCAGCTTGCCCTTTCACGTTTCACTTAAGGTGGCTCCTACCAGTTTCCTCGCGCGGGGAACAGATCACTCTTAAATCACGCGCGAGAGAAACGTGCGAAGGAAGCGCCAGATTAGGTGATTCGTACTAGTTTCCTCGCGCGGGGAGCAGATAACTCTTGCGTCACGCGCGAGAGAAACGTGCGAAAGAAGCGCGAGATCAAAAGATGAAAATTCAAAACAAAGATGGCGGCGCGTGGAATTTTTTTTCTACTTTTGTGAGAAGTTTACCTAAGAGCGTGTATTTTATGTGTTGAGTGGCCACTTTGAATGCAGGAGAAAGAAACTAAGATAAAGAAGACGATTTTCGGAGAAGTAAAGGTTGCTTCACTTCATATCCTGAAGAAATGTTCAACCGATTTGAAATCTTGCGACGGCGAAAAAAGAACAACTCAAGTGAAGGATAATCTACCTTAACTGAAAGAAGACTTTGAAACTTCAAGGAAAATAATATGCTGTAGCCAGAAGTCGTGTGTAGGATTTTAACATGAACCCGGGAGGCTGTCTTTGACAGCTGTTTAATGATTTCTTAGAAGTAAACGCGAATTTACGTATGTAAACATCAGATCGTAGGCGCTCGCGCGAGCACACGCAATTGTCAGCGGTAGCTATAACAGATCATGAGCAAATGTCGATTTTATAGAATCCAGATTTTTAAATGCGCTAGAACGCGCGTAGAAATTGGTAAACTCACGAAAGCTATTGCATGAAAACAAGTCCGGTGACCCCTTCTTTTTATTGTTCCAATATGATGATAACGTCGAAAGGAATCGTCAGGAAAAAAAATTAGAAAATTCTACGGAAGGAAATTTGTGATGTGTGAAAATTGCCTTTTTTCTAGATTTTCAGAAATTCCGCTCCGTAGAATTTTTTAAAAATCTTCGTGCATTTTCCTTTTCAAGTGCCAAAAGCAATCACTGAGAAAAATTACGGGGTCACCGGGTTAGTTTTCGAATTATTTAAGCCACAAGCTAAAAAATGCGTCTGAATACGCCTATGAAAGCGTTGCCATGGAAACTGCGAGAGACGAAATGACACCTATTTTTGGATAACCAATTATTATATAATTCAACCCCGTAAAAGTGTTCAACTGGCCTTGGTCAATCTTTCTGTTGTATTCTTTCAAAGTTACAAACCATCAAAAAGATGAAAACCGGTACGAGCCACCTTAAAATAGAGTAAGCCTTGCTGCTTTAACTTCGCGTGAGCTCAGGTCATGGTGTATTTGAAGGCGCCTCTGTATGACTTACAAGGAATAGTTTTGGTGCCCTTTTTCCGGCAATTAACTTCTGCTCTGTGAGAGAAAAGGTGAATAAAATCTAAACGAAGAAACGGCAAAGTGCAACCGGCAAACGTTTAAAAATGGCGGGAAAACTAGGCCACGTGATCACTCTTGCCGTTCACGTTTCACGCAAACGCAGCGCTAAATTTCTCAAATACTTACATTCCACGTAAAGAGAATAAGTTGCACTCGTTTTCGTTCCACGGCAAACATATTCTCCGCCATCAGATCGCATAAGTCTGCGGATCACAAGCGAGTAGCCGTCATCTTCATCCTCGACGTACATCCTGTGGCTAGGACTTGTGCCAAGGACTTGTTCCCCAGTTGATTTAAACCAGCCAATAAATTCCTGTCCACTTACGAAACAAATGGCTCTGGTAGTCTTGTCCATTCCAGCAACAACAAAGTCCGTGCGGTGAGAGAGTTTCACAACTGGCTCTTTTGAAAGAAAGAAGAAATGGTCGTAAAAGGAGCTGAGAAACTTTGAAGTTTTTCGGAAAAAAATTGGAAGAACTTTTCCAAAGAGCAGTGCAAAGTGAAAGAAAAATATAATGTATCAATGTGAAAAAAGCTTTAAACTGGGTTTTGGAATGAAATCCCACGGAGAAACAGTATTTAACAAATAGAGAATCCTTTCAACCAATGACTGCGCGCGTTATATCCCAACCTTATTATAGATAGAAGTAGTTGGTTGTAGATATGACCAACCACAAACATAAATTACATAGTTCTTTGGCTCCTGGTTTGTTCTAATTGCGATTTCCACGACAAAAACAGTCAAAAGAAATTGCGTCCGGCAAATGCATCAAGCTATCAGCGCTCTATTATGAAAATTCACGCACAAGATAAGATATAAAAAAGGTTTTTATCTTTTGATGTTCGACTTGATTCGTTTGACCTATTTTGTTTTCTTATAAGAAGCTCACGATAACATGGAGTGAAGTTTACCAGGGAAGGTCTTCAGGAAATCTTCATTTTCGTGTACTCGACCCAGTTTTCCTAGCTCGCCTCGCAATAACGAACTTAGGGTTTTAAAACAGTTTCAAACTGAACATAAGTAAAAAAAAGCGTATATAAGTTTACATGTGTAGCTGTTTACCCTCTTGGCTCGTACTTTGCACTTCAGCATCCTCTGTGGGTTCTATTCTTGCTATTATGGCCTTTGTTCGCCCAGACATTTCCTCCGAAAATGGTCCAATTCCATGTTGATTGCCAGCTGACACTGTAAACTGATACTCGGTTTCCCCGTCAAGGGAGCCGACCTTTACGGACTGAACGTCTCCCGGAACTTGGAATATTCTCGTAAGCCCACCTGAGAGAGAGGAGAAGATCGATAACAGAAACAAACTGTGAATGATTATACAGAATCTGCCAACTCTTAGATTTTATCTTAAGCAGCTAAGAAGCACCACGGTGTAGGCGAAGTGCCTTCGCCACTATCGGTATCTTGCAGACAATGTGTTCGAACATAGTGTGAATGACAACACAGAGTTATGAAGAAACATTTTTGCCTACGATATCCGGAAGAACAGACACCTCTTCAGGCTTGTTGTCTCATTCGCTGTGAAAAGTGCCAGGGTCTACGATTCCGAGTTGAATCCTTTAATGAAGATTTCTGGGAGCTTTTCTACATTTTTCCTTTATTTCTCTTAGCCAGAGAAAATACCTATATCAAGCATGTTAAAGAAGGATTTTAGGAATGTATATATATATTGTTGACACATCACTCGTTTTCCCGCTCTTTTGTGGATTTGTCGCTGGCGACGGTAGACGTCAGTGTACTTATTATTTTTTTTTTTAACCTCAAGCGGCCATCGTGGTTTTCTAATGCTTTGAGCTCGACAGTAAATCACTTTATTTGACGATTTATTCCGGCTCATTCGACTGTTCTGTTATAGAGAACAAACCACTGCATGGTCCACAGAAGCAATCATCCAAATTTTAACATTAGCTAAAGTAACTATACCTACTTCTTTTTGAAATGAGTGTAGCACAGTAGAATAAATACCCATCAAACTTGCAACTGCACGAAACCTCCCTTTGGATATGCAAACTTAATTTACCTCCACTGACGTCGATGAATTTGACCCTGTAGAACAAGATGTTCGCGCTTCCTTCCTGTGGTGGCATCCAGGACACCTCGAGCTCCGTTTCCGAGATGGATTTGGAGGATACTTTAATTGGGACCCCAGGAAGAGTCAGCGGTGTCGTCAACGAATGACTCTAATGAAGTTAAGGGAAGAAAAAAACCGTTACGAAGAGACTGAGGCAATTTTTTATCCGTATCGCGATGACCTTGTCGTGAATTTTACTCAGCCTCATTTTGTGAAGTACTAAGACGTAACATATGGGGAATATTGGTGGTGATACAGTCTTAAAGTGAGGTTATCGAGTATATTTTCACAGATTGAAAAAGTTATCGAAAAAGTGATCACCCATGCACACAAGGGGCAGTTGTCCTCGTAAAAAATAAAGTCGTTGGCAATGACTGAGATTTGACAACTCAGAGGAAATTATGATAATTATGGTCAAGAGATCAAAAAGTGTCATCGAGAAGAATCATCGATAAAGTAGTCATTTGACTCAGATAATGATTTCCGCTAAGTTTGTCGAGACGTCTGTCCTTGAGGAACTTCCTGAGCAAACCACGACAGCAACGGCAACGAGGACGTAGCAAAACAAGAGATCTCATTGGCAGAGTAATAGCTCAGAACACGCGTTTTGAAACTTTGTACATTTCCTTCACCGTCCTCTGCTCAACAACAACGTGAAATCAAGCAAAATTTACGTTGTCAGAGAAAAAAAACCTCGACGGCCAATTATTTAAGTTTGAATTTGGAACTCAACATTGCTCACATACTTGATGTTGAGGTTGAGGTGTGGCGCCGTAAGAGACAGTAAACACATCCAGCCATTCTTAAAATTCTTACTATCAATTTCAATTAATTTTTTTAATCGCCACTTTCTTCGCCGTTGTCGTCCTGACTGCTACAGCTCCTTACTACTAATTATAACAACAACAAGGGATCTTGAATACTATCGCACCTATACCCACAACCACACTATCGGAAGGAGTTACTTACTTCCAAAATGAGTGTGTTTTTTCCTACAAATGTGTTTAAATTAGGAGCAACGGAGCAAATACCTTCAGTGTTGCCTCTAAGGAATGATTAATACATAAACTCACACATTGTTTACCTTCGTTGGAACAGATGATGTTACTGTTTCTTTCGCTGAGGTTGTTTCCCCTTCCCTAGAACTAGTCATTTTCTTTTCAGGAGCTGATGCTGTGGTCTTCCGTTCTTCTTCTGGCACAGGTGTAGTTCCTTTGGGAGAAGAAGTTGAAGATTCCTGCCCTTGAGGTACCACTGCTTTCTTAGTGGTACTTTCTCCTTCGATGTTAGAAGTTGACAGTCCCTGAAACGGACTTAAGGTTGTTTCTTGTAGGTCTGGAGCAGTGGTTGTTATCTGACGATCTGGCAGAGAAATTTTTCCGTCTCCTTCCACAACTGACGTTGTCGTAGTATCTTCCGGCTCAGCCGTTGTCCCTTCTACAGTTGGCAACGAAGTTGTCATCTCTAGGGCAGCAGTGGTACCTTCTTGATATGCAGCAGATGTCCTTTTCTGTTCTGTTGCAAGTGTTGAAACAAGGTAAAGAGTCGACATAGCATTTTCTCCATCTGTTACAGCAGTTGTTGTACCTTCCTCATCTGGTGTAGATGATATGTCGTCTTCATCTGTTGGAAATATCTTTGTGAATATTTCCTCTATCGGAGAAGTTGTCGTTGTTTCTTCAGGCGTAGTTGTTGGTATTCCTTCATCAGACGTTACTGCTTTAGACGTTGTTGCAGTCGTGGTCGCAGTAGAAGAAGGTGTAGCTTGCACATCTAATTTGGTTAAAAGTAAAAGAATGAACGTAGAGCGTCGGCGGTGTTGTATGTCAATAAAGAAGTACATGTATAACACTTTGCAATGAGGAGTATGATGGCTTCCACACTGACACAATGCTAACTTGCGATCAAGCCCCCATTATAAGCGTTTCGGTACCAGCGTTTCTACGCTCTCGGAAAAAGAGCGAGGCCTGGAGCAAGTCAGCAAGAGGTCGGTGAAGGGTCTAGCACTGATATTATAGAGGTTTAGCACCGCGTTCACGTCAAACGGCAAACATCAGCTTGCTATTTCACGTTTCACGTAAAATAGCGTGAACCTTGCTGTTTTAGCTTCGCGTGAGCTCACGTCATGGTGGATTTGAAGGCGCCTCTGTATGACTTACAAGGAATAGCTTTGGTGCCCCTATAAAGGTTTTGCACAGCAGCCATGTTGGATGGCAGGAACAATGAAAATATTTTGCATAAGAAATAATTTTTTTCTCATGGGAAAAATAATCTATTGTTCCTGCCATCCAACATGGCTGCTGTGCAAAACCGGGAATTAACTTCTACTCTGCGAGAGGAAGAATGAAGAAAACCTTACGTACACGGCAGAAGCGAAACAGGTTACTTTCAAGTAGAAACAACAAAGCGCAACCAACAAACGTGAAAGAATAGCGGGAAAAACAAGGTCACGTGGTCACTTTTGTCGTTCACGTTTCACGCAAACGCGGTGCTAAATCTCCGGCAAACCTCTTCCCGACTCGTCTAAAACCTTTCCGCGGGCAAAGAAACGATCTTGCAGCGGTAACTATATGGGCGTAAGCGTGGGCCATCACTAGGCAATAAAAGAAATGATAGCACGTGCACCGTAAGAATACAGCACATGACCCTGATAATACCACAATGAATCCTAACCTCCAAACCTATCAATCACACTTGAGAAAACACAAAAACAGAACACAAAGATATGGAATTGCATTTAAGCCTGGACTTCTGGATCCAGGATCCAGGATATCTAGGATCATGCCACCCGTCTTCAACAAGCCAAAGGACAAAAGATAACATGTATTCAGACTTACCTGATTGTTTAATGAACACGTGAGGTGGATAAGAGAGATCCTGTGTGTAAGGGAACTTAATAAGAAGACTCAAGTCAGTGCACAGGTAACACGCTTGACCTCCATTTTCCCACCATTCAATAGCTCCGCAGCCTTCGTTGCAATAACTTTTACATTCCTCGACAGTCGTTCCTCGACTCATCAAAATTCTCCCCAGTGGGGTGCACCAATATGGGGTGTATTCCTTCCATTTTGTACCTGAAACTCATGGAAAGGTCCATTGAAGTTCACTATTCTATCTTAACTTAGTTAAATTTCTTAACTTTATTCGCTCAGGTTCGGTTGCCTTGGACACGAACTAGGATAGCTGGCTAAGGAACTTTTGCGTGATATCGAGGCTTACTGATACAACTTCTTTGAAAACGAATTTAACGTTATACTGCTACCAATGTTTTCCGGTTACAGGGTACGAAAGAAAACCTTCATTCATCTATATCAGGAAATAATTGTATTTTTTTGTAAATCAGTGTTAAAAATGCTTTTGCTTTTCTTTCCTTTGTCGAGGAAAGATTTTCTGTGGTGATTTGCTTTAGGTATGTAAAAGGGAAACCATCTCTTCGTAAGGGACGTTAAGGGAAAACCTCTACAGTTAAACCCTTTACAATATCATTAATTTATTAAACGACTCGGGCAGTCAGAGGGCCAATAACTAAAATCACCCAATCAAAATGCTCTATTGCCGGTCAATATTCTCTCAGTATTGGACCGGGCACTGTCCCGAATGGTCCCGAATGATACCTCACTTGTGTCCCTTTGAACTTCAGTCGTATAATAAATCTCGTATTAACCAAGCTTGCTCGGGACCGTACTGGAAGAATATCGGCCCTCGGTCTTTTTTGTACGGTACTGTCAACACCTCGGGCCGATATTCTCCCAGTACGGCCCTCGCGCTTGGTTAATAAGATATATAAATCACACACGAAGATCACGAGAACAGAGGAAATGATCACCAACTCAAGAAGCTCTGAATTGCTAAGTTAACTCTCTTTGTCAGCACCCAAGGAAATGCAGAAAGATCAGTATTGATAAAATGCCCTTATTGATGTCAGGGCGTAAACGGTGAAAAGGGGTCTATGAAAACGTAATGATTAGGATCTTAGGTTAAGTTATTCCTGATTAAATTTTTTATCGACTAGATCTCCTCACCAGCTGTTTAAATTTGCACCTGTTTTGCATTTATCTATGCTCCACCTACACTACGAGAGATCATTATGGGTGGGAAGAGCAGTTTCGCTCTAAAAAGCTGAAAAAAAGCCAGCTGTTTTACAGTCATAGTGTGTAATGTCAACAATGCTTAAAGCATCCTTCGGGAAAAACCGCAGGAATTTATTGTCAGTAGGGTATAACTATGTCACCGTTTCAAAGCTGCGTTCTTTTATCTGTTCTGCTTCAATAATGTTTTTTTTTTTTTTTTTTGAGTAGCTAACGTCCTTGTCGGCGCAGTAAACACGACCCTTTGCGAAATCGTCACCATTTTGTGAAGGAAAAAGCTGTCATTGTTGTGTCACGAACTTAGACTTTTTAACGTCCAAATATTGAGAATCATGCTCTAAACCTTTCCTGATGCGGTATACATCAATTAACAGTCGAAAGTTTTACTCCGTTTATCAACGCTCTAGATTATTGTCGCCTTTCATTTACAAAGAAGATATAGATATGACCTGATTACCAAGGGAAGAAACAATTTCAATTTTGTTTCAAAATGGTATCATTTTTCTGATATTGTTGATTTCGCGCTTATTAATACGGCAGTTGAATTAGGCGCAAAACTGCTGAGTAAAGTTACCATCTTTCAGCTGGATCGATTATTTTCCTAACAAACAGATCTAGATGAAAGTTATTTTACGCATCTCCGTGTGATATCAGTGAGTACTCGTGTTATTGATATCCATTAAGTGGCTCCTCGACGGATATGCTCGGAATGATAAAATATACTCGACGCCTAATTCCCAAACTATCCATTGACAAGGGCCGTTTCTCGTTAGAAATTTCTCATCTTTTTCTTTGGTTACACTCGAAGATCTCCTCGGTTAGAATCGGTTAACGATGCGTGAAAAATATAACTTCGAGCGAGAGCCGCGGGACAAGGTGAATAAGATATTGATCCTTGTCAATAGCTTCCACCCATAATCTTCTTAAATTCGTTTTATAACTTGCAAAATCAGAGGTACTCAGGGCGAAATGAGATCCAAAGAAGCGAATGAATTCCTTAGCACATTAGTCACACTTTGAACGTCTTTGGAAATCTCTTTACATACTAGAAGCCAAACTTTTTGACAAATTGGATTTGAAAGCTCGGAATAAATCTAGAAACCGCAGCGCAGTGTATTTATTATTTTTGAAAACAAATTTTTCCTAATAGCTTACCTTGGGCCTCCCCGACGGCTGCAACAGTTCCCAAAACAACGACTAAAGTCAGTACAAACGTCCGTGCCATGGCGACCCGTGAATTCCCGTACATGCCGGTTTCTCCCCACTACAAACAAAGCTTGACCGCAGTTGAGAAAATTCTGGAAAGAAGTTTCACCTCAATAAAATAGGGTTTTCCTCAGCCAGGCGACAGTGCTTGAATATTATTGCCTGGGGAATAAAAAATGATCGCCAGCGACTACTAACCGCGGAAATGTGGCAAAGATTTGAAGCAGTCAGGAATTTAATCCGTTCATTGAAATATCGCTTTTCCTCCACTAATGCAAATTATGCCGACATGGTGTGAACTTTCTCTAAATGGGACGCGGCTGGCATACTATAACTATGTTTGTTTTACACAATTTGTGCTTTTATAAGGCACAGGGTACGCTCAAAACTTACCACTTATCGAATTTAATCTTTTTTTGAGTCTAGACGTGCAAAATTATTTCATTTACGGAAATCTCCACGGCCAACTGTATTTTGTCACTTGCCACTTTAATATTTGACTTATTTCCTTTTATTTGAACCCATGGGTTAGCAGTCAAGATGTACTTTTTTTTTTGGGCTTTGCCCAACCTCTTGACACAAACGTAGAAAGCAACTGAGTTCTGACCCGTCAATCTATACATAGTTAATTAACTATGGCCTATATCGATTTCACACTGAAGATGTAATATCATTAAGAATCTTTCAACGATAAAATGATGTAAACAGCTGTAAACGCCAACCCAAACCAGATATGCTTGGTACATTTCAGTGAGGAAATCTTCTCGGATTCCAGTAAATGCCTGTGGTTTTGGTATAAAGAGCAACGATGCTCTTTCGTTTTGTTTTTTTTTTTTTTTGACAGACCCGCTGAGAGACGTTTCTTTTTTTTTTTTAAGGGGAATAGATCCCTGGTGAGGTTACTGTTGGAAAACTCGGTTTGAAAACATATTGACTTAGTCTCAGGTGGCCCAAGCGTACTGTGTGCGATTTTGGGGTCTAAAGATCATTAAGGGGAATATCTAACATTTTAACATCGAATTTTAAGCGTTAGCGTGGGCCGTCAAAAAAAGGAAAAGTTATAAAAAAAATAATAATAAAATTTAAAAGGATAATAAAAGCGAGGAATATAACGTGTGAAGTTTCCTTACCACTTTTCTGTGACCGCTTGGCCCGGTCACCAATGGTCGTTTTAACGCTGTTTTGGCGACTTTCTTTGTAAAGCGTGTCATGCTCTCAATCAACTGTATACAGTGTTTTTCTAACGGCCCGCCCTTACGCTTAAAATTCGATATTAATATGTTAGATAATCCCGTCAATCGCCTTTAGACCTCAAAATCACACACAGTACGCTTGGGCCGCTAGTGGTTCAGTAAGGAAAAATATTTCGGTGTAGAGTCGTGTGCAGGATTGAAAATGCCGCTTCGAGAACACGCTGTTGAAGCTTTTATGGACACCAAGTATTGCAACACGGTTCTGGTTCCATCTGAATTCTTTATCATATATTCTTGCTTCAGTTCTTGAGACAACTAAATCTAGTTAGAAGCAATGTTTGACTCCAATAACGTGACTTATCGATTCCTCCCTATCCTCCCCCCCTAAAAAAAAAATGCCTAGAACTTTCAACCTCCAGCCTGAATTTCGAACCTGTCACGAAAGCTCAGAAATGTTTCTGAATTCCTCTATCGAAATAATCTCCGCCTACCCAGCCTGAGCTTATTGGATGGTTTTTTGCTTCATGATAAATTACATCATCTAGATCCAAGCGAAATTCATTCCTGGTTTCTTACGAGTAAGAGTGCCAGGTTACTAAGCATGAACGATAGCCAATAACTCTTTTACAAAATTGGGCGAGTAATTTCAGTCTGCACAAAACGTTCAACATTCTCGCTTGTTTTACTGGTTCGGATAACTTTTATGTGTAAAATACCTTTATTAGTGGCTAATACTCCTCTCCAAGGTGCTTTTTTGGAGAAATGGTGGTATTTTGAACCACATTAGTCGAAGTTGTTTACCTTGGTCACTGATTGCTGTTGGTTGTCAAGGACAAGGGTGATTTGCATTTGATGTGAAAGGCGGCTGAAAACATCGAAGATGAGGTTCAAGACTCACGTATTAAAAGAATCGAAACGTATCCTTTTTAGTCGAAATGTTAGTATGTAAAATATAAGGTAGTCGAGACGTAGATTGCTTGCAGACGTACCGTAAACACCGGCATATGAGGCGAATTCCAAGATAAGCCGATATACCTTAAGTCCCATCTTTTTCTTTAAGCAAACCAGAAATCACGGCAAAATTGTACGCCACTCAATTTAAAATTCAGTTTTTATAATTACCAAAAAATTTAGTCGTAGATCGATTTTAAAGTGTGACAATAAACGTTAAAACGAACTAGAAGATAGTTCCTTCACTTGAATTTGTTTCAACATTTTGATGAGTGGTTTACTACTGGTGGTTACATGTAGGTCCCCTTTGTAGTTGTATTATAACATTCTTGACTTCTGACGACAGATAAGGATCTTGTTAGTTGTGTTGGGTGGACATCTGCTGATGAGCTGTTTTCTAGTGGGTAGGTTAATTCACATGTATTAGAGGTGATTGGCTAGGAAAGCCTGCAAAATAGAAAATGAAAGCAATGGTGATGGCATTTAGGTTAGGATCTCCCTGATTTTGCATAGGAACATGCAGTAGTTTAATGGGCTAGTGCTGGACTCTGAGGCGAGTGGTCCAGGTTTGTGGATTCTGCAGGTCATTGTGGTAGAAGAAATGTGTACAAATGAACTGAACTGTGAAGGTGTAGTCTGATTGTCCGCGTGAGTGTAGTCCTGAGAAGGACTGTTGTCGGTGGTAGTGACTGACGTTTCGACAACCTGTGGGGAAGTCATCATCAGAACCGACTGAACTGTTAGAGAGGCTTCATGAAATGCCAGAAGGGGGGGGGGGGGTTTAACCTTGCAATGAATTGGCATTCCATCCAGATGGAGGGGCACAGGGACTAAAAAAAAAAACAATATAATAGCAGTGAAGTTAGATACCTATTAAAGTCAGTCACCGGAGAAATACAAAGAAAGGTGGGAGTCAGGAGTAGAAGGGCAAAAAAAAAAAAAAAAAAGGAAGGTGGGAGGACTTGGTATGCAAAGTGGGAGGCTGTTACCCCCCTGTCGGCTCTCTCATTCAGGGAGATTAACAATACTCCTAGTAACTTCATACTACAGAAACTGGGATAAACACTGGCTGGGTGAAGCACTTGGCTGAGGTACAGACTACCTTTACTGTAGTGTTTTGTGTTTTGTGTTACATGACGTTAGCACTGTTAGGAACTTCCTATTACTCAATCATGTCGTAAATCCACTCCTTAGAAACAGTAAAATAACAAATTATGAGTACTGTATAGTACTGAATAAAAGACAGTTGAATTTGAGGATTGAAAGTAGTCACTGGATCCCTGAATACTTTATAATTACCATTTTCACCAGGATGATTCTTCCAGGCAATAGTATTATTTTTAACAATTCATACTTGACTTTTTTTTTTGTTCTGTAAAAGAGATGATCACAGCATATTGAAGTGGAATCTGTTATCAGATGAAACTACACAGGTATATGATATTAAGATTGCTTCATTTCACTGTGTTAGAAAATTTATTGCCATTCCAATGTTGTTGATAACTAATGAGTTTCATTCTTTTGTGGATTTAACTTCCCTTTGAATTTTCTCTCTGTCAACCTTTCCTTTGATTGTCTCTTTAACAGGTCATGAAATTGCCTGCAGAGATCTTTCCAACTGACATACACTGGTTTCCTCGTGGAGCTGGAGGCAAAAAACAAAGCCAGTCAGAGCTGTTTGTCCTTACTTCAACAGATGGTAAGATCATTTATACCTCCAGTAATACTTGCACAACATGACTGCAGAAATTATACAGGTCATCTAGGTGGTGACTTTTTAGAGAAAATTTAGTCACTCGACACTCCTAACTCATCTCCCAAGTTCAAACTTTTTTTTTTTTTAGCCCTTTTACCTCCCAGATCATAATTATTTAACCTTCCTTACTATCTGTCCCACAATTCTTATGATGTCAATCCTTAGAATTTGGTATTAAATCAACTAATAATCCCCTAATTGATGTTTTTCTTTATTCTCATTACTTGTCTGCTTGATATTAGATTTATATTGAAAGGAGAAATTCTGTCTTGGTCATTTCTGGGAGTCAAAAGGTTTCAGAAGAAAGGGTATTTTTTATGCTAAATTTATTGGGCTTACTATATTATAACCTCATATTTATCACTTACTTTAGGTAAATTCCACTTGATTTCTCGGAATGGTCGTATTGAGAAATCTGTTGAGGCTCACAGAGGTGCTGTTCTCTCTGGAAGATGGAGTCTTGATGGATCAGCAATGGTGACAGGTGTGAAAGGCCTTTCCTAATTTAACTGTCCATCTGACAGCAGAATGTGTATAACAGAGTCCATTTTCCTTGCTAGTGGTTAGTTAGTAGATTCTCTGTAAGAAAACTCTCAAATTACCATTTGTCAACCAAGCGTATAGTTACAACTGCCAACAAGATCTGTTTCAACATGCTCTTTAACTTTATTACATTACAGTTGATCGTGGTTGCTAAAGGAACAAAGTAGTCACTATAGTTATTACAAAATACAAGTGGAAGGAATAGAAACGTAAACAGCATATGAAAAGCAATCAGATGAGGAAAAACACTTAACAAACATTGTATGATTTTGTGAACACGAAGGAAGGAAAGCTAGGAGTTAAGGATGGAAAACTAAAAATTGATCGCAGTAAAATAATCGGCATTGATCTCAAGGACTGATTCTCTAGTGCTAAATTTTAGTGAGAAGCTTAAATACAAAATGAAATTAAACAAAGCAAAATTATATGAATTAAAAAAAATGTAACAGAATTAATATAAATCAATGTGAGTGAAAGAATGCAAAAAACAATGTAGAAAAATGCACATGCTAAACACCAAAATGTCATTAGGAACGTAAATGGGAATGCTGCAGTAGTAACAGTGGGTGTAACAGATGCTTGGAAAAATGTACCTTGACCCTGATTCAAGTGGAAGTAGTAGTAACGCCCTGCTAGCTAGTACTTTGTCTTGTAAAATGACACAGAAATGTTGTGGATGCAAACATAGTAGCTGGTTGTAGTACCACTTAAAACATTGAATAAATGCAACAATGAGGCAGTGATAACTAAGTGCCTGTTCTAACCTAAAGCACGATTAATAAAGTGTGTATCTTAGTGTGCTGGAACATTTCATCTTTGTTTTTGTTTTTTTTTTTTACTAGTTGGAGAAGATGGCCAAGTAAAGATCTGGTCGAGAAGTGGAATGTTAAGATCAACTTTGGTTCAAGCAGGTTTGTGTGCATACCAAAAAAATAAGATAATACAGCACTGTAAACTTCTGGTGTTTCAACCTGAGGCAGAATGTTACTTGAATGGGTCTCTCACTCTAACCGAAGGGTTTTACAGCCCTGCACATAAACTGACTCTTAGATGATTTGATTGAAACATTTAGGGCTGAATTAGCTAAAATTATAATAGCTAGGTGTATGGAAATCGATATCTCAAGAATAAGTTGTCTTAAACCTGTCAAGTTCCTTAGTATTTTAAATTAGCCAAGATCACACTCATGGAATTAAGTTTGACTACACTTTTTACAAGCTATGATACTTTGAATAATTTTTTCTATAATAATATTTGATTGTGTTTTCACAGGGACCCCAGTATATTCTGTATCATGGAGCCCAGACTCAGACCAGATCCTTCACACAAGTGGCAAGCAGTTGGTGATTAAACCTTTACAAGCTGCTGCTAAACCAGTGCAGGTGTTGTACAATAAAGAAGCTGATGTTTTTTGTTTTTTTTTAATCTGTAGCTTAGAAAGTGTTCTAATGTGGTGCTTGCGATAGAAACAGGCATAAAAACTATATAACAGTTACAGTACTGTTGTAGTGACACCTAACCATACAACTGTCAACAGGCTTCAACTCCCACAGTGATGTTTCAGCTTCAAGATCAATTTAAGAAAAACGATTCAATGCTTTGTAGGGATTTGCCAACGATAATGTGAAGGTGCCAATGAAAAGAACTGATCGATACAATAGGTTGATTGAAAAATGCCTCTATCACTATTTTCTTTAATTCAGTTTCCAGTCGTATACTTAAAAACTTTACAGAAACCTGTATGCTGTGCTGTATGTGGTAAAATTAATTCCATTGTGTATAACTCAATATTTTTTTTTATGTAGTGGAAGGCTCATGATGCAATTGTGTTAAAAGTTGACTGGAATCCTATCAATAACATTATTGTATCTGGTGGGGAAGACTGCAAGTATAAGGTACTTTGTTTCTTTCTTTTTTTTTTTTTTTACTTACAAAATTGTTGACTTATTGATCTTCTCTAACCCCATATTACTTCAATTTTATCTCTTTTTCCCTTGTTAAGTTAACCATTTTCCCCTCTCCCTGCTAAAAAAAAAATCAGTTTTGTATTGTGATACCATGATTCCCCCTCCCCCCTCCCCCAACATTTAGTTGGGGGGAGGGGGAGGGGGAAGGAAGTTCATGATTTAGAGTGAGGTAGAAACAGGACTGTTATTCTTCACATATATTAAATAGAACTCTTCAAACGTGATGTGTCAAGTAATCTTGATACTGATAATGTAGTATACAGCCCAGCATGTGCTGTTATGGAAAAAGAATTTAAGAAAAGTTCCTATTAATTTTGATGGATGATGCATGAATAGAGAGGAGCTTGTAAAAAGCCAATTAGCTTAATATTATATGGCATCCAGAGGTGTATGAGGCAAGAATGAAAGGAAGAACTTAGAAAGAGAACAGCAGTGTTACCAACAATAAAATTAATGTTTGTTGATTGAGTAATGTTGGGCTGGACAGGAAAATATTCAAGGTTCTTGGTCATGTACGTAATACACACTTCACTGCAGTGCCTCCAGGATCCAAATACTTTTTCTGTCTTATTTGACCCTCTCGCTCAGTCAATAAGGACACATTATCAGGTAGAGTGGGAAGAAGACAAATCTGGATTATGTTCTTTAACACAACAAACAATTATTAGGCAGTTAACAATTGAATAATTTGGATATATCAACAAAGTTGAAATGGTAAATTGGCCACCGTACCAAATTATTTCGTTACTCCCACCGACGCAGCCCCAAACAGTTTCTTTCGAAACTATCAGCCTTTATTCAGTTAACAATTGACATGGAGAAGGTTAATGTGCGACATGGGTGACACTCTCTATAATTCTAATTGTACAATCTGAAAGTTCAGATGGAATTATAGTGCTAAGAAGGACTGTTGTCTGTAGTTAAATGACTGATGTTTCATGAAATAACATAACATACCAACTTTATTCAAGATGTAAACAAGCTTTATATAATTACAGGAAAAAACATAGTGATGAATAAAGGGAGTGTAGAGGTTAGCCCTGTATTAAAACTCCCAAACAGAAATAGGAAATGCAAAATAAAAACATGAAAATACAATTCCATCATTCAAAAATCTAGAATTAATTAAAACATGGTTCTAGTTTAAAATTTATTAAGTAGATACATGTAATAATGAAGCTTATTTTTGAAATGATAGTTAAGCTTCATCATTATCTACTTAATAAGAGTAATTTTAAACTAAAACCATGTTTTAATTCACGTCTAGATTTTTGAATGATTAACCTTCTTTTGGCAGCCTGACAACCTATTATTTACAGTGCCTCCTTTTCACCAAGGAGTATAAAACGAGCATGCAATATTTTATCTTTCAATGACACTGTACATCAAAACTGTATGACGAGGAATAACCTTCTTTGAACATGTTATTATCTTGTTAGGTGTGGGACAGTTATGGCCGAGTGTTGTATTCCAGCATGTTGCATGAGTATCCAATCACCAGCATTTCATGGGCTCCAGATGGTAAGTGTCCTTTTATTTGGATTTTTAAGCAGGCATTGAAAGGATAAATTGCTTTTGATATCAAATCTCTGCAGTCATTTAAGTTTCATTGATATTTATTTTCATATCTGTTTTCAAGAGTACACATAATATTCCATTACATCAGTGTACAAACTATTGATTTTTTAAATTTTCTTTATGTCGATTTGATAGGTGAACTCTTTGCTGTTGGGTCATTTAATACTCTGAGACTCTGTGACAAAACTGGGGTAAATATTTTTTTATGTAAAGTTAGCAGAAAGTCAAATAGAAGACTCACTTATTAAAACTTACCTCTGGACTAAAATTCTTCAATTCAACTGACTTCATCTATTGGAGCTTGACACTAACTTTTCAACTTAATAGCCAAGTGACTAGTTGCAGCTTAGATATTATGGCAGTTTCAGTTTGTTAATTAGTAGTCAAACTGGCTGGTGGAAATGAAAACCACCAGCAAGAACTGAATTTCTTCTAGTCTGTGGCTAGACTATGGCTTACCCTTAATTGAGACCACCTTTTACCAGTTTAGGTAAAATATGCGGTTACTGTCAGTTATACAACTAACTAAAGACAGGGTGCTCAATTTCTGAAGTCCAGTTAAGAGAGGAGAAAGTTCTGTAGACAGCGGCTGAAGAATTATAACCATGATCAGAGATTCTTTTTTATAATTTTAAATTATCTAAGATTGATCTCGGGTTTTGAATGCCTACTTTTCATAAATTTGTTTTCTGTACTAATGCAGAGCTCTTGTTCAGTCGAAGAGAAATAATCTGTTTAGGTTGGCTTAAATTCTGAATTTTTACGTAAGGGCAACGGAAAGATACTCAAAGATGTGCTTTGTATCATGTCACTGTTTTGACTTTTGTCTGTGTGTTATATTCCTTCAGTGGTCGTACACCCTGGAGAAACCCAACACTGGCTCAATATTCAACATTGCTTGGTCAAGTGATGGAACACAACTTGCAGGTGCTTGTGGGAATGGACAAGTTATCTTTGCTCACGTCATCGAAAGGTGAGTTTTATGAGTGGAATGATGGAATGTAATTGCATAGTTTTTATGGAGTCTGCAAAAGGCTTGTTATGAATTTGAATCATTTTGAGATTTTTTCACAGTAAAATATTACCTCTGTAATTTGCAGACGTCTTGAGTGGAAAAACTTTGAAGTAACAATAACAGACCGCAAGAGTATTTTTGTCAGAGATGTTATGAATGATGTCAAAGAATCATTGGGTAAAACTTTTAATAAAAAACTTATCTATAAATTGATCTCACTTTTTTTTAGTTTTCAGAAAATCTTGTGACCAAATTTTTTGGTTTCTTTGATCATTCATAATAAGTGTTTTGCACTAATTAAAAATTAATCTTAACAATTCCTTCAGACTTCCGAGACCGCATTATAAAGACTTCATTGGCCTTCAACCACCTTGTTGTAGCAACAACATCGCAGTGCTACATATACAGGTTAGTTGTAGTGGACTGGTTATGGAATCTTGATCAATACACTAAGATTATCGTTATCTGATTATCGATCACTGATGGGAAATAATTGCTTTTTATTTTGCAGTGTCAGAAACTGGAACACACCAATGATATTTGATCTCAAGAATGGAAATATCACCCTCATTGTCCAGACTGAAAAGTGAGTTTTGAAACATTTTTTTTTTTTCAGTTATAGTTGGAGCCCTTTTCAGTGTTACATGCATACCTTAATTTGCAACTATTTTCCACGCCTGTTGGACTTCTATCTTTCGACATGCTTTGTAACCAAGCCTGTTGTAACAAGTCACTGAGGCCGTAAACATGGCGGAACTCGCGACTGTTTTGGATGCCGAATTTAGGCAAGCGATTTATGTTTTTGGCCTGCCAGTTCCCGAAGTTTCCGAGGAAAGAAGTCGAGAAGTGATGATATATACGAAGACCGCCTGTGGGAAAGCTATCGGTCAACCTTTGAGTTTTAACCACAAAATCTCCGGCGAAAGACCTGTGGAAGACCAGACGTTGGATCAGACAGGTTCCTGCTGACTCAATCGAAAATTGTGCCGATTAAAATGTTTTAGACCATGTTTAGTACGTTAAAAAACGATCTAAAGCGAACACGGTGTTTCTAGTAGTGAATAACAGTGGGATGGATCGAGTTTTTTTAGAATACCCGGAAAGGATGAAAAACGACCATAAATCAAGTGTTCCGATACGGATGGGTGTCGATTGGTACTTTCGCGGTGAGTTTTCTTCGCATGGTTTATTTGTTAGCCTTAAATAACTCGCCATCGCAAGTCTGCCGACAGACTTTTTACCATTTTGATTGCAGGTTTGCAACCTCGTTTGAGCAGAATGGGTGTGAGGACCTGGTAAACGTGTAAATAGCATGTCGAAAGATGGATGTGGAAACACCCGCCTTTTCTCGCAATGCACGTAACACGGAAAATGGCTGTAATTTCTAGAATTTGGTGTTTGCTAAAATTCTCTTTTTTAATCCTAAATTGTTTCCGTCCCTGAAAATTAAAGTACTAATGAAAGGGACGATGAACACCAAGAGTTTCCGAAGAGCCTTCTTGGTACAAAGGGCGATTGTTTTAAAGTTGGTTTTATTAGAAAGTCTTTACGGTGACCAATAATTTACATTATCAAATCAGATAAAATCAAAACTATACCTGCAAAAATCATCTTAAGATTTGTGTTGTTTGTTTTATTTCGTTAGATACTTTCTTCTGGTGGACGACTCAGGTCTTCAGATTTACTCATACGAGGTTTGTGCCAGTATTGGCCCAACATTGGCCAGTATTAGGTCTCGTGCATTTTCTATACTTCTGACTGATATCAGCCATCACAGTTTAACCATTAACCTTCTAACATGATCATTATGTATATTCTCCGCACTGCTTTCTATACACATTGAGCTAACCGCCTCCCGGTTAGCTCAATGGATAGAGCACTGGACTGTAGTGCGGGAGGACGAGGGTTCGAGCCCTGGCCGGACCAACACTCAAGGTCTTAAAATAATTGAGAAGAATTTGCTACCTTTCTATAACATCAAGAAATGGTTAGATATTCTAGTCTTCTCGGATAGGGACGAATAAATGGAGGTCCCATCTCCTGCAAGGTTAGGGGCACGAGACGTTAATTTCCCACACACGAGATTACTGTGTGATGGATGTCCTCCCCTGGGGTGGGATGGGTGGGTTAAGACAGCAGGTCCACATCAGCTATTACAGCTGCCAAATTAATCAACCTGTGAAAACAAATAAATGAATTTCAACTTCAACTTCAACATCCTATGGTGCTACATGTAACAAAGAGAATTGGTTTAACAATCAAGAGCCTTAAAGAGTGGTAATCATCTCAGAGGAGATAATTCACTGATATTTCCAAGATTTAATTAATACTAGGTTTATGAAAGATTCCCTTGCCCATAGAGGTGCAATCTTTTGGAACACTATTAGCTAAAGTGAAGCTAATATCTTGCACAAAAACCCAAATGAGCTGTTTTGATATTTGAAAACAAAGCCTTATTTTAGAGATTTTAAATTTAATATAATTGCTTCAGCTTCAGCTGTCTGCTATAAAAATGATGACTTTCTCTACTTTTGATTAAGATGTTAGTGTTAGCCTTTTACTTATTTAGCTAGTCTTCTTCTTATTTAAATACTGTATAAACTAAATACACGACCCCTCAAGCTGTTAGCTTTAATTATTATCGTGTTTAAATAAAGGCCTTATCTTATCTTATTCTTGTGACCTGTAGTTAATTTTTGATTCAGGGGTGATGCAACTAAAGGAGAAATTAGATGCCAGTCACTCTTAGAGATGGAAGAGTTAAATAGCATCAGGGCTTGACGCTAACAGTAGCCAACTAGCCTCAGACTAGGAGAAATTCAGTTTTGGCTAGTGGCTTTTGATTTCCGCTGGCCAGTTTGGCTAGTAAACAAACTGATATTGTTGTATCATCTAAGTTGTCACTAGCGACTTGGCTGGTAAGTTGAAAAGTTAGCGTCAAGCCCTGTAGCATCATTTTTTGTCATCATCAGTGATACTTTTTTGTGTTTTTAAAACATCCATGGCATTTTAGTTGTTTGATCTTGCAGGGGCGATTAACCTGTGTTCCAAAGTTCCAAGGATTAAGGACAGACACCTTGAATGAGCAAACATGTACATTAAGCAATGATACACTTGCAATCAAAGATCGGAAAGACGAGAAAGGTAAAGTTGTAAATTACACCTTGATCCACTTTTGTATTATGTATGAGGTTAATTTAACCCAGTAGAAGGCATGTTGAAGTTTATTGTGAATGACTGACATGTTAAGTTTTGGTAAGAATCCGATTCCACCATTACAGGGCTCTACACTAACTTTTCAACCTACTAGCCAAGTGGCTGGTGACATCTTAGATGCTACGACAATGTCAGTTCATTTACCAGCCGAACTGGCTAGTGGAAACTGAAATCCACTAGCCAAAACTGAATTTCTACTAGTCTGTGGCTAGTGGGCTACCGTTAGTGTTGAGCCCTGCACCAACCAACTTGGCCAATGCATCAGCCAATGCATCAGCCAATGCATCAGCCAATGCATCTGCCAATGCATCAGCCGACATACTACTGACACACCACTGACACACTACCATTGTGTTGGCGGTAAGATCAACCAATGTCTAAGCCATACTGCAGTTTAATTTACAGTATTGTTATTGCTGTTTTCTTTTTTCAGTTATTCATTTATTTGAAACTCAGACAGGAAAGCCAGTTGGAAGTGGCCAGCCAATTCAACACTCTGTAAGACAGTGTTTTTGTTCTATAAATCTAAAGAGTTACAAAATTTGTTTTGTTTTTTCTCTTCCCTATAATTATACAAGCTAATAACAGGACTTGCGCTTAAAGCACTGACAACAACAGTCTTTAGATCACTTTTTGAAGTATCATGCAGTCAAGCCTTCTTATCAGATGCTCAAAAAAGATCATAATTATGTGCAAACCTAATTATAGTTTACCATAAGCCACGTACAAATTTTTTTGAATAAGTTTTTTTCTTTGTTTATCGGACTCAGCTTCACATTCTGTCTTTTGATTTCAGCTGGAAGTAATGGAGATTGCTCTAAGTCAGTGTGGGCAAACCAGTGACAGGCAACTGGCCATTATTGATAAAAACAGAGATCTTTATCTAACACCTGTCAAACACATTGGTCCAGCTGAAAGACTGGTTAAACTTGGTTAGTACAACAGACAACACTTGAACTCCTACAAGTTATTTACTGGTTAATTTCCCTTACACTATCAGTACACTACAGTACACAGAAAAATGGTAATGAGAAAACACAAATTTATCAGCTGGAGAGTGTCTGTTAAAAAAAAAAAATTGAGCAGTAGCAGTACATAGGTTGACATTTATTTCGTAAACATCTTTTGATGAAGAGGTTTTGGTTAAGGTGGCTTGTTGAAAGCTTTTTTGTGCATTTAAATCATAAAATGTAGTTTTTATAGGGATTTAAGCGCACAGGATGTTATCATGGCACAATATTTTGACTTTCACCTGTAAGTTACTCAGTGGCACACCCACTTTTTGTGGTTAATTGGAGTCTTGTTTTAACTTACTTCTCTTTTACTCTAGGAACAATGATAACAACAATGGCATGGAATGACAACACAAACATGTTGTCAGCATTCCAAGATGGGAGATTTATTGTTTGGTATTATCCGAGTGCAGTTTATGTTGATCAGGATATCCTGCACAAAACACTAATTGAGAAAGATTCCAGGTAAAGAATTAAAATCCCTGTCAATGCTCTATCATTTAAGGGGTGGGTTGGTACATTATTGGTAAGTGTTCCAGGGCTGTGGTCTAGCAGCACCCAGTGGCCTTTTGTGCCTTACTTTTGCTCTTTTGCAACTCAGGAATCTTAGTTTTTTAATAAAAAAGCATATGCTGGGCACCCTGGATTTCACAGTTTCAGAGCACTGGGTTTCCCTTCTATTTTTCATAGAGCACATAATTATTTGTGTTGCACAAAGTTCATTGGCATCACTGGCCACACTTTGAATTTATTTGAACAGATATTGCCCTTGGCAGTGATCCCTAAAGAAAATGTTATTAACAAGTGGTCTACTCCAGGACTTAAAAGTAATTACAAAAACAATGTCACTCTGTCACTTATTTTTCCCATTTTTAGTGATTTTGGGAAGAACCCTCAGATTGTCAGCTTCCTGGAAAATCACTGCACAATGAGAAGAGCTGATGGCTCTCTCTGCAGCACAATGTAAGTTTTCTCTTCACATCCATGCCGTATAATTGCAACTCTAGTAATCAGATTTGTCATAGAAAATGAATCTTATTTATGCACAGTTTGGTGATGTTACAGTTATAGCAATTGACATTTGCCAGTGTTTACACAAACTTTAACGTCCAAAAAATTAGGTCTTCTCTAATGAAATATTAACAATGTCTGTTAGTCTGTCACACGAGTCCAAAAGAATCAGCAAAAAAAAAAATTTGATGATGTTAGTACCCTGCTACAGATAGGGAATGTTACTAATAAAAGTAATTTTGCTCAGGGCTGTTGTTTTGGTTGTTTGACAGAATTTCACCATATCCATCAAAGCTTCACAAGTATGCCAGTGAGTCAAAGTGGCAAGATGGTATTCGACTCTGCAGATTTGTTAAGGTAAATCTGTGATTAATGATGATTGGTTAATGATTTCTTGTCATTTTTTAATGATTTCTTGTCATTTTCAAATGCATTCAAGCCCAAACAGAAGCAAATATGAATTGGCATTTATAATAAAAATTGGTTTTATGTTATTGTAAGAGCAGCTTTGAGAACTCTTCATTAAAATTCAAATATTTTTCTTGTTTAAAATAGCCTTGTAAGTTGTAAACATGTATAACTCAAGCAGTTGTGTATATATGAACGCAAAAAAAAAAATGATACAAAGAGTTATAAGTAAAAATGTATGACATGAAAATAAATCACTAGTAAGAGCTTTTACACATAAGCAATCTTTTCTCAGAGTGTTAAAAGAACACTGCAGGGTGGATGGCTTCCGAAGATTGTACTAAGAAACATAAATCATTAGCTTGGATTAGTACAAGTTAAACTAGAAACCTCATCTTTTTCCATTTTTGTGGTTCCATTGTTATAATGCCAAAGCAAGATAGCTTAAGTTACTCATGGTTAATGATAGCTTGTATTTTGGATGTGACAGTTTCATATGAACAACATGGAATTCTATTCTAAAGCAGAGTTAAGAAGAAAGATGAAAACAGAGTTATTTGGAAAGAAAGGGTTTAGATCTCACGTGGCACAGTTTGCATGAAAATTATGCCTGTTGCTGTGATGGAAATAACTGAGTTAGTAGATCTTGACTTGCCATGGAATAAACTTGCAACTGTGCTTGAAAATGTTGGAAAATTAAAAAATCTTTCATCTTGATTGTTTAGTTTTCCAATATTTTCAGGTATGGCCTTTCATTTACATCTTGAATAGATTCTAAGTATACTTAAAGTATACTGTACTTGTCACTTTGCCACTAGTGGTTTTATTTTTAAAGTATCCTTGGAGTGTACTGCAAAATTTTCTGTTTCTCTCCAGTTCACTTCAAGTTTAACTTTTGAGTGTTCCAATTTCAGGAGGTACCAAGTATGATACAAAACACTACTTTTAGTAGCTCTTCAAACTATACTAGGTCTAACGAAATTATACTTTTTGTATCTTATTTGCATTACACTTTGATTACAGAAATAGTATAGTAAAATTGTGCTTAATTTTGGTGAGGGTAATAGAACATAACAAATGTTTGCTCAATACGAAGAAAGGAAAGGAACAAACATTACACTGGTCGGGAATAGATAATCACTGACCAAGTTTGGAGAGAGAAAGGAAAATGTATGTGCACTTTTTTTCAGGACAATGTTTTGTGGGCATGTTTAGCAACCATGGCTGCCTATGCAAAGGATCTCAATACTGCAGAGACAGCTTATGCAGCCATAGATGAAGTATGTACTGAAGCTTATTTAATATTGTGCTGTTGTCCAGGGAGTTGCAGCAGTTGAGGACTGATAGAGGTTGATTGGATCTGTGTAAGGAAAAAAGCAGGGGAATACTTGAAATCAAATGCTACAAAAATGCTGTGGATTACTGAAAAATGGTGGCTACCAAACTGCCTAATATGAAAGCCATGTTATCATGCACTCATGAGGCTAACTGCTGACCAGAAGCCCTGACCAAATTTTTGGAGATTACCTTTTTGTTAAATTGTTACGTGACTAAATCTAAAATGTAAATTCAGAAATCACAATTGAACTTAATTGTTTTTTAAACTGTAGGCTGACAAAGTCCAATACATCAATCACATCAAGGAAATTCCCACAAAAGAAGGAAGAAATGCTGCCATGGCTCTGTTCTGCCGACAGACTCAAGAAGCAGAGACAATTCTCTTGCAAGCTGGGCTCATTTACAGGGCGATACAGATGAATATTGATCTCTTCAACTGGGACAGGTTTGGACTCAGTTACCACTTTAATTTTCCCTTCTAGTCTTTTGAGTGTGGTAGGGAAATGGTTTTGTTGGAGCATAGTGTGTAAGCAGGCATCCTTTATGAAAATGCAGGAATTTGGAAAAGCCACAGGGCAAAATCTTTTCTACTACTAGATGCTCCATTTGTGGGTCCTTCTTACCAAGTCAATTTATAAGGGAAATACTAAGAGCAGCAGTATATTATATTAACACAGTTGCAGAAATTTGTAACAGTGGCTCCAGTGAGTGAGTCCCTTGAAAAATCTTAGCTACACTAGTCTCACAAATAGATCCATTGTAGATCTTGAGTTTGTTTTGTTGCATTGCAGGGCTCTGGAACTTGCTGTTAAGCACAAGACTCATGTGGACACTGTGTTAGCCTATCGACAGAAATATCTGGAAAACTTTGACAAGACAGAAACAAGCAAACGGTTTCTACAGTATGCAGAAGGGGTGAGCCATACTAAATCAGGCTTCTAACTCCTAGAAATGATTAAACATGTAATTTCTCCCCATGTGATATTCATACTTTCTCCAGCAAACAGGCAATGAGAATACTCAAAGTTATGAGGTAGAAGTAGTTATCTTGATCTAACACCCAATTCTCATTACCTATTTACAAGGAAATGTGTAGCACTAAGTGGGAGAATTCACAATCAGATATTGTTAGAGGGTTAGACGTGCTGCATTGAAAATATCCATGCTTTGGGAAACAATGATTCTTGTTTACATGAACACCAGGCATGCCTACATCCCATTTCAATTGGTACAATTTTCATATCTTTGGACTTGATTCTATTTGCAAAACACCCTGATAATTATAGTCAGTGTAAAATGGTATGTATTAGGAAAAAGAATCCTTCATACTTTAAAATTCATGTTTTCCAGTATAATGTAATTAGCATGGAAACTGTCTGTACTAGTTAATGGTGCCCTCCCAAGGCAAAAGTCAGTTGTAACACTTGCTAAATTTCAAGGAATTTATCTGTTTACATGGTTCACCTGTATTTTTCAGGTGGAAGTTGACTGGGAGAAAATAAAGGCCAAGGTTGACAATGAGCTACAGAAAGAAGCTGCAAGGCCAGGTGCTAAACCTTACAATGGCTGATGATGCTTTAAGAGACTGTTGTTTGAGTCTGATGAATCTTAATTGTAAATGATTTGCTGTAATTACAATTATCTGCTAATACTTCAAGGCTTACACTGTAAATAGGCCAATTTCAAGCTGCTCAAAACTTTTGTTTTAAAAATAATGCAAGGCCCTTTTTATCAGATTGCCGTTCAGGGCTTGACACTACTAACTTTTCAACTTACTAGCCAGGTGGCAAGTGACAATTTAAATGTTACAACAATTTCAGTTTGTTTACCAGCCAAACTGGCATGTGGAAACCGAAAACCTCGAGCCAAAACTGAATTTCTAAAAGTCTGTGGCTAGTTGGCTACCCTTAGTGTCAAGTCCTGCTTATTCCAATTCTGTACAAATGGGAGTCGTCGTGTATAAATAGTATTATTTATTAGTAATTTGAATTGTCATAAACAAGACATATCCAAAGGCTTTCTGATCTTTGCTCTGGTTCAATTAATTCATTTCAACTAGTAAGCACAAAATAATAATAAACCAAGAATTAGAGCACCATTGTTTCATTGCTTTTACATGTACATTTGTTATTACATTTTAGTGGGGACTCATTTATTACATCATTTACTCTAACTTGTTGTAATTTTTATAAAAGTACATTGTAGGTGTAATTTAAAGATCATTTTAGCAACACATTCCATGTCAAACAATTAATCTATCTATCTAATAAAAATATTAAACTTTTCTGGCGTGTCAAATGTAAGCAAGCAGTATTTTGACAACAACTGCTATAATTAATGTTTTCTGCCTTTTAGCAAACATATCAAGGCAAATGGTATTCATCAATTGAAATTATTCCTTGTTTTTGCCACAAATCAGGAACATTGGCAGCTTTTTCCATTCCAACTGTTGATCCATGCCATTATCTTGAGATGTCCACTGAATCCAGGCCTGATGGCCTTCCCTTTGACTCCAAACCATTCTTTCCTTTATCCCTCCTCCCTCTCAACTTATACACATTTTCATTCCAATTTTTCAATTTGTCAGATGTCATGGGGAGGTGACTCCAAGCTCATCCAAAGATAAAGTTTGTGTCCATTCATATAACTTGTCAGCTTGATCTTCCCAATCCTCGTCTTGAAACAAATCAACATCAGGCACCTGTGTTACTGGTGTACCTCCCGGGCAACTCTCAGGGAGTTTTGGAGAATCCATTCCAAACATTTTCCGCATTTTTGCAACCCTTGCTTTGGCTTGTTTTGACCTTCTGATTGGAGACGAGATGGTGTAATCTACTTGCCGTTTCTTCCTGGAAATGAGAAAGTTTCTTTTCATCAGTTGAGCACTGATTATGTGATAAAGAGTAATACAAAGATAAAATCTGTTCTTGAGTCAAGTGACTCACTGAACCACCTGGGGCTTTCTGTGGTTTCCTTAGCATGAAGCAGCTAGGAGTATGACTACTCCCCCCTGGATGAATGCCAGTCCACCTCAAGGTTACCCCCCCCCCCCAAAAAAAAAAAAATTTTATCAGGCATCAATTTTCCATAGACATTTCTACTCCTGGGTTTAGAGATGTACCATGAGAGTACTTTGATAATGCCTTTAATTTATTCACCCAGGAGGACATATAAGTCAAGTGAATTGTTGGGTAAAACGGAGAAAATACAGGGGGATAACCATACAATGGACCAGCATCCTATCCAGGGGGGGGGGGGGGGGAAGAATAGTAATACTACTCATTGCTTTGTGATATGGAAACTGGGATAAGCTTTGGTTGGACCAGGGCCACGTGGCTTGAGTACACACTTTACTTTGTTTACATTCTATTTAGAGACTTGTAAGGGAGGTGGGTGTCTAACGGAAGGAGCTAATATGTGCATTATTGGCATAGTTATGGTAAGACTGACAGAGCATACGACCATTTGAGTTAATTGTTACTGACAACATTGCCAGTAACAATTCTTTTCTCCTATAAAATTTATTAATTAATCTTCTTTGTGGCTTTTATTTGTTTTCGGCATCTAACATTTACTTGAGAAATGTGTTAATTTAAAAAATCATTGCCATTGTACCTGTACAAAGGAATTGCCTTGATGCTGGCTACTTGAATTTCTTGAGTAGCTGGTCTCAATGCCAACAAATCTGGACACTCCTCAAGCAGTCGTGAGGTCGAGATACCACATGCCACATAACTGAAGATATCATGTACTATATTTTGCCGTGGTATGGCTATGCAATTGGACAAGATATACAATTCAAACTTTAATTTAAGCTTGAAGGAATAGTAAGGTGTACATACATTTATATCTATCTTCAAATCAGACAAGGGAAAATTACACTATGAAGGCCTAAATGCTTTGAATAGGATATTTACTGTTTTTACATACAGCTGTACTAGTTAAGTAGATGTTAATTTTATGTAATCCGACCTCAATCGAAACACACTTTTGAAAGATTACTACCAATTAGCAAAATTGCACAAAAAGCATTTGGTTGACTTACCTTCAAGAGTGAGTCTTCTCCAAGTGTTTGATTTTCCTCCTGTTGCTGCAGGACATTCATCTAAATGGCTTAAATACTGTGAGACGAGTAAAAAAAGCTATAAAATTAACCTGGTCCACTGAGCTTTATATACTTTTTAGTTAGAATTCAGAAAAATTAACAACTACATATTTGCACTCATGTAGCATGTCATTGAGCTTGGATAACAGTAAAGCTTGACGGAGTAATTGAATTAAGGGGTATTTAGTTTCTAAAGAAACTGTGGTGTTGCGTCGGTGGGAGTAGCAAGGTAATTTTTAGTTTTAAAGCTGAGTTCATAAAGTATTATTGGCTACTGTTAAGAGTTTCAAAGATGATGTTTGCAGTGGTAGCCCTTTGTCACAGTGAAAGATGAAGGTCTAATGTCATTGTTGCTCTGACAAAGGGCTAACACTCAAAACTTCAGCTTTGAAACTCTTTACAGAGACCAATAATTATTTACTGTGTCAACTCAGTTGATAAAACTGAAATTTGCTTAACAGGGCAGCTTGAAAACATATCTTATTTACCCCCAGTGCCTCTCTCCATCCAGACTTATTAAAAAAGTTGAGAAATTTAAAGTACTGGATAGAGGTAGAAGGGTGTAATCCATGACATGAAAGCTCAAAGTTGCTTGTTGCATTTCAGCGATTAACCTGTAACTTCTCCCTATAATATCCATACATGATCCAGCAAACAGGTAACGAGAATACTCAAACTTATCAGGTAGAAGTTTTTATCTTGATCTAAAAACAAATTCTCATAACTAATTAAAAAGGAAATGTGTGACAGCTAGAGGGGAGAATTAACAATCAGATCTAATTCAAGTCAGAAACTAAGGAGACATGCATGTAGCCACTGAATCGAACGGTTAATTTTAGAGTCTTTCAATCCAGGTTCATCAAATAAGCAGCATACAAATAATGTTTCTGAAAGTAGTATTACACAATCGAAACTCGCAAACGCAAAGCAAAATATAAAGCAAAATGAAAGTACACAAAGCTCAGACAAATAAATTGAAATGTCGAACACTTGCAAACAATCTGAGGTTTCCTTCTCAAAATAACTGAAAAATGTTCGTCGAAATCGATAGGATGAAAACGATTCACGTTCGCAATCTTCAGAACAAAATTCATCCTACACATGGCCGAACAAGATCACTGTCTCGCTTGGCCTGGTAACAACTGGAGTTCATTCATGTTAAAATCATGAAATGTCCATTTGGAACCTACAATGCATTCACCTGTTCAACAGTTGGGAGATTTCCTTTGTTGTTCCACATACCTGCATATAATCTTTCATTGTTGTTACATCAGTTTCATCAGTTACTCTGTCTTTCTCATGCTGACACGTGTCAGCTATTAACTGATCACAGAATTTCCGATTTCCCATCAATTTAAGGGAGTCACAAGCTGCCTGGAAATAAATTGAAGAATAAATTATGACTGTTAAACTAGATCACAATTGGTATTTATAAATATTTCTAATGCAATAGCCTCCTGATTACTGCCAAGAGTCAAAAACAGAGGGCAAACATTCTTCGTTACCTCAGAAGCAGGTTTAATGACCTTTTTGCCACAATAATACTTGACACCATGTCCTCCGCTGTGAATAAAAATCTTGAACAAAATTATGGGTGGAAATTCTGCTCCTCCAAATCTGCAAAAAAATCAGTGAAAAGGATGATGAAAGTCATTTCCAATAGAACTAATAGAATACATAAAAAAACTACATTGTTAGCAATCACAGATCAGACATTTGTTCTTCATGTTTGCTGGTAGAAGCAAGTTACACTTTGCAGAAGAGCTTCTTTACGTTAACCTGAAAAATCTGCTTTAAATATGCTTGCTAGGATATTAAACTGGTTAATTATCCAATGGCATTAATTGATTGGTTATCTTCTAAGAAAGTATCTTACTCAAAAAAAAAAAAAAAAAAAAAAGAAAGGTTGGAAAGGTCAGTGAGTCAACAATTTTTTCCCTAATTGCGTATAACATTCATTCTATATATTTTTCATAGTGTTTATTTATAGTGTAAATCTAAAATAATCTGAAATGCAAAACAATTAACAAAAAAAAAAAACACAATATTTCATAATACCTGAATCTCACTCGTGCTTGGATCACAGGATCACGCAGGAGATCTGCTTCTACCGGTGACACCTTTCTAAGCACTTCATACGTAAGAGAATGTTCCTGAAAAGAGAACATCGTGAATTTAACAAATGAAATCACCGGAAGCTAATATTTCCGTAATCGAACATGCATTACACATGACATAAGGAAAGCTTACTTTTTAAAAACTTACCGCCGCACATATTGCATATTTTAGCAACTTGAACATTTGCTTGTCCCGATAAGAACACCAGTATCGCTCGATCTTTCTTGCCGCTTCAATTATAGTTAACCTAAAAATCAGAGAATGAGTGGAACCTCTTTCCATAAAACTCTTTTCACAAAGCAGATCTGACCAAAACTGCCTTTCTGGTGAACAAGACCCTACCGTGAGCTCGCAGGAGCTTCATTGAGATTTTGTCCCATTTTCCTAAACAATTTGATACTTATAATGTACAGAATGTTCCCTGATATATATGAAATTCACCCGAAATATCTCTCATACATTCAACTTCGATCGGCCATGTTTTTATTTGACCCAGAATGCAGCTGGTTGCTATGGAAGCAGGTCACCCTTGGTAACACTAGCGGTCAGCTGAATCTTACTGTTCTGTCATGTATCAATAACAATGTGTAACTAATCGAAAACGAGTAGAAGATGGCGGCCAACATGGCTAGTCTTTTAGAACGCAAATTGTTTTGCAGATTTCTTGCCACTAACAGGTTTTTATCGACTTTCCCTTCAAATTTGTCTTTTATTACGTAGATTTTTTGCTTCTGGTATTAATTTTCTCGTTTTATAATGCCTAGTAGGAAGAAATTAGTTTGGACTTTTGGTTCTAACTATACCACGGGTAAGTTTTCTGAGATTTTGTAAGTTATGCCTTTACGGTCATTTCACAGTTTTGTGGATCTATAGAGAGAGTATTTTTTTTTATCAGATATCAATCTTTTTGCGTACAAAATACATGGATCTAACAGGGTTTAAATAAATTGTGTCAACAATTAGTTACGATATTATGATTAAAATTGTAAGAAAAAGGAGCAGAAGTCTCGATTTAAACTTTTTACTCCCAGAGGTGATTAACATGTAACTTATCCTTATTATATCTGTACATTATCCAGCAAACATGTGGTGAGTATTACTCAAGCTCATGAGGCAGAAGTTGTTATCTTGATCGAATACCAAATTCTCGTAACTAATTTACAAAGAAATTTCTAGCAGCCAGTGGGGAGAATTCACATTCAGGATTTTAAAGTGATGGGTGAATTAGTTAAAAAGCTTGTGGTAGTTATGAACTTCACACAACTTCAAGTTTTCAAAGGTAGTTCAGAGTCACGAATTTCTGTGCCCCTTTTATGAAGGGTTGCGTATATACTGCCGCTGTACCTGGCATTTTGGCAGGTTCTTATCCACTTGATATTGAGAAACCATGAAGGAAGTTTCTAGTACTGGAAAAGATTAATGCGATGTAGATTCTACCAAAATTAATGTTTGTATTTTGGCAAACCTGATTTATAAGATTTGTATGGCATTGACTTAAAAAAAAATGCTCTCACAAGGGGTAGTAGGATTACAGGCTCCTCAGATCCTCCTTCATCCCCTAGTTACCCCACTGTGATTGGTGAGTTGATTACACATGCATGTCTTGTCCCCAGGTTCAAGAGCAATCAAGAAGGTTGTCATAGCTAACAGAGGTGAGATTGCCTGTCGGGTGATGAAAACAGCCAAGAAAATGGGAATAGGAACAGTTGCTGTGTACAGTGATGCAGATGAGAATTCCATGCATGTAGACACAGTAAGTAAATCATGGTAATTAATTAATAATTAATTAATTAATTATTATTGATAATTAATTAGTTAAATGTAAAATCACTGTAAATGTATAAGTAAATCATGATAATTAGTTAAATGTAAAATCACTGTAAATATACAAGGAGATCTGTTTTGTATGGTCCATGAATGGAGTTGATTGTGTCAAGGTGGGAGTAATTGAATTGAATTGAAGATACTAACACTCTGTGTGTAGTTTATATTATTAATAAAAAGTTTTCTTTTGCAATTTATTTTACTGAATGTGCTGGTTACAGCCCAGGAGGGTGTCAGAAATTAGAATTAAAATAAATGTAGAAATGGGAAAAAAATTATTGTTATAGTTCTCCACAAGTTATAGCGAAGTAACTCTTATTATTATTTAGTTTATAATTGATTTAACTTTTAAAATTTCTCAACATTACTTTAGGCTGATGAAGCGTATCACATTGGAGCTGCTGCATCTCGAGAAAGTTATTTAAAAATGGAGAAGATCATAGAAGTTGCCATCAAAAGTGGAGCACAGGTATGATTCAAAACAACGTAATGCAGTTTGATTTTGCTGGGAGTATCACAGGCTTAATGCAGAGTCTAGGTTCTAGCAGATATGCCACTACTGATGACTTTAATTTCTGGTATTTATGTTAACACCAGTGTTGTATCGTTCCTATTCAGGCTATTCATCCAGGCTATGGCTTTCTATCAGAGAAACCAGAATTTGCTGAGCTTTGCGAGAAAGAAGGTGTGATATTTATTGGACCACCAGCTTCAGCAATCAGAGATATGGGTATAAAGAGGTAACCAAAACATTCACATAAATAATAATTATAATTACTTGTAGGGCAATATTTCCTCCAATCTCACTCTGTCTTGCATTTTTATTGCAGTACATCAAAGGCAATCATGAGCAATGCTGGAGTGCCAATCATCGAGGGTTACCATGGTGATGACCAATCAGACGAGAGATTGAGACAGGAGGCAGAGAAAATAGGGTAAATGTATTTTATTTCCAATTAAGTGTGATTCTTTATTTATTTTTCTTCTAAGTTTGTCCTTCACTGCTCTTTTTTTTTTTTTAATCCAGATATCCTGTCATGCTAAAGGCTGTCAGAGGAGGAGGCGGAAAGGTCTGTTTGCTTGTTTACTATTGGAAAATACCAAAAATGTGACAGTTATTTTTCTATTTTAAATTGATTAAGTTCCTCGTAAGCATGATCACTTCTCCTTTAAAAACTCTGGATTAAATATATTTTCTGAAGCTCTGATCTTTGAATACTTTTCTCAGGGAATGAGAATTGTAATGAAGCCTGAAGATTTTGCTGATGCCCTTGAATCAGCCAGAAGGGAATCTTTAAAGTCCTTCAATGACGACAACATGTTAGTGGAGAAGTTTGTGGACACTCCCAGGTATCTGGTAGCACTTGAGCTGCACTTATGCTTTACTAACCCTGGATCACATCCTAATATTCAGTATACATATTCTCCATACTGTTCTCAATACATTTCCTAAGGTGCTGACAAGGAGAATTTGTTCAGCAATCAAGAGCTTCTTTAGTTGGTGATCATTTCCTTTATTCTCCTGACCTTAATGTGTGATTCAGGGGTGATATTGTAAGGAGAAATTAGATGCTGGTCACTGTTAGGAGTCAAAGTATTGATGAACACTTAATTGTATTTTTGTAATAAAACAATAAATAGTACAAAAACATGACTTATTCTTTGTTTGCACCAATTCTTTTTTTTTTTTTTGTCACTCACAAAATCCAACAGTCAAGTGATTCACCATGCTGTCTACCATACAGTTTTTATCATGTTAGTTTGGAGAATTTTGTATTAGATCCACCTAAAATCCCCTTATTGATATTTTGTCCTTAATTCTCATCACTTTTCTGTTTGTTATTGTATTGATATTGTAAGGAGAAATTCTGTCCTGGTCACTTATGGAAGTTTAAGGGCTAAGAACAAAAGAAAACTCTTCCTCTGACTCTCCATTTACCTGTTTTACCTGTTTTTCCAGGCATGTAGAGGTTCAGGTATTTGCCGACACTTTTGGCAACACAGTGTACTTGTTTGAGAGAGACTGCAGTGTTCAAAGAAGACATCAGAAAATCATCGAAGAAGCTCCTGCCCCGGGAGTATCCTCTGAGGTGCGGCAGAAAATTGGTGAGGCAGCCGTCAGAGCAGCAGAGGCAGTAGGTTATGTTGGAGCAGGTACGATGTTTACCATTACCTTTCACCATTAACCCATCACTACAACGATCTCATTGGAAATTCTCTCTGTTGTCTACATAACAATTCATATAATGTTCCTTGGAGAATTTGATATTGGATCAAGTTATAATCCCCTTATTGATATTCTTGTCTTTTCTCATCACTTGTCTGTTTGATATTTACGTATGATGCACGATCCTTGCAGTAGAGAGCTCTATTTATGCAATAGCAAAAGTCAGACCTGAAAAAAATATTATTTTTTTTTTATTTTTTTTTTTATTTATTTATTTTTTTTTATTTTTTATTTATTTATTTTTTTTTTTCAGGTCTGATTTTCGCTATTGCATAAATAGCGCTCTCTAATGCGAGGATCATGCATCATACGTATCTATAACCGCAGTTCAAAATATATGAACTTCATAATTATATTCATCGTATCTGTTTGATATTGTTAGTATTAATATTGTTGGGAGAATTTCTGTCTTGGTCATTCACGAGAGTAAAAAGGTGAACTCCTTGTTGGGCGTAAAAGAGGTTTTTATTTTGTACAGTTAACTTGTAGGAAGAATCAGCAGCAATTATTGATTGTCATATTATCAAGGGTGACAGATGCAAGATCACTATTCTCTCTACTCTCATAAGGTTACTATGCAAAGATGTAAGATTTTTTTTTTTGGTGTCAACCTAGCTCTATTAGCCCTATAGCCCCTAAGCATCTAATTTCTTCGTACAATATCAGCCCTGAATCACACATTAAGCTCATGAGAATAATGGAAAAGATCACCGACTAACGGAGCTTTGATTGTTAAACAAATTCTCCTTGTCAGCACCTTAGCTAATGTATAGAGAACAGTACGGAGAATATGCATACTGATGTCAGGGTGTAAAAGGTTTCAATACCAAGACCTTAGGACAGTAAATTAAATTAATGAGAAGTAACTATGTCTTTGAGACAAAAAGGAATGATTAAAATGAAACTGTAAAGGAATTGTGAAAGTTATACATGGGTGTGGTGTGATGGTTTTTATTTCCTCTTAAGGTACTGTTGAGTTCATCATGGATAAAGACCAAAACTTCTACTTCATGGAAATGAACACACGTTTACAGGTAAAAAGAGTACTGTAGAACAGTAAATGTGTGACGTAAAATGAGTATTGATGACAGGTGCTTAACCTGTGTGCCCTTAATTTCTTTTGGAGGCCAAGGGGCGGCTATACACAGGCTAAATCCGAAGCTTCGGTCCCGAGAAGACAACTCAGATTTTTTCGTCGCCTCATGCAACTTCGCAAAACGAGTTACACTCTTCTTTACGTTGGGAATTTTTGGGACAGAGTTGACTGACAGAATTCTTTTGTGCCCACCAGGTAGAGCATCCTGTGTCAGAGATGATCACAGGACAGGATCTGGTCGAGTGGCAGCTAAGAGTTGCGGCAGGTGAAGCCCTACCTCTCACACAAGAGGACATCAAGCTAACTGGACACTCATTTGAGGCTAGAATTTATGCTGAAGATCCTGATAGGTAGGCTGTACCTTGTGTTATTTCAGTTGGAAAACGGGCAGGTACGTTCTTTTCGTCTTGTCATGAGCGTGAGACAAAGAAATAATTGCGAGTCCCATGGAGGCATCGTACCTTGGAACTTCGGCAATGTCGAAAGCTTCGCGTGAGGAAAAGAAAGACGGGAAAGATTGAACTCGGTAATGAAATAAAAATGTTCAATACCACGGCCTGTATTCTCCCTTATCTTAAGCATGACAGGAAAAACGAATTTTAAAACCGGTAGGGCAATCCTTTCACCCTTTGAATTTCAAGAACTACAAACGATTTTAGGCGGTAATAATCCAGGTACTACAGGTGTTTCATATTGCCGATTACCGCCAGAAAAGGAGAACACTGAACACGCCGGTTCTGTCAAACTTTGTATCCTTTTTAGTTAGAATACGGCTTATTAAGCTCCAGTATGATTGGCTGATTTTCAACAGCGGTGATTAGCACGTGATGTAATTTTATTCTGGTCCATTGAGCAACTGTGTGCTCTGAAAGTTTTTAACAGTGCCTCACTGTGTGACATGACTGTCGTCTTTGGTGGAGGCATGGTGGAGTTCATGAACGAATGTTGTCGCAGAATTTAGAGCAACGAAGTTGATGCCTTGCCTTCCATAGCAGAGATATTCTTTTAGGCAGTTTTTGTGAATTCTGACTATTGTTCTGATCGTTTGTTTTTAGTGATTTTCTGCCAGGGGCAGGCCCTCTGTTACATTTGTCGACGCCTGAACCATCTGACACAATTAGAGTTGAAACAGGAGTACGACAAGGTATGTGCATTACTTGGAGCAATTTATATCACCTGTAATTCTGCTAGCTTATGCAGGTGTAAACACCCTGAATAATATGACCAGTCTTCTTAAGGGAAGTTACCTGTACATTAGTCCAACAAGACTTCAGGCCCCTATTTGGGATTTAAAGGGCAAGAGAATTCTAAACCTGGCGTTATCTTTTAACTTGATCTAGCTCTTGCCATAAAGCATGCGAGTCTTCAATGCTTGAAAAAATATCGAAATTTCCAGACCCCAAGAATGGTGTAGAGACTAGATCCCAAAGAATGGAAGAACCATAAAGATTTTTGCAAGCAAGGGGGTAATCATTGGGTCAAATCCAGAAACAAACTCAAAAAAAAAAAATTGAAAATTGAGATAAGGTCTGAAAGACTGAAAGGATTTATAAATTAAGATTTTTGATCTTTTCAATTTTAAGCAATGTGTTTGGGTGATGTGCTTGTTTTCAGATGGTTTCATGTCTCATTCATTTCCTATTATTTTGCAGGCGACGAAGTATCAGTGCACTATGATCCAATGATCGCAAAACTTGTAGTGTGGTCAGAAAGCAGGGACCAGGCCTTGAGTTTGTTGAAGGAATCTCTTCAGCAGTATCATGTATGTACTAGGTTTCTTCACATAGCAGTGTTTGTAGAAACCTTTCTTTTTTCTGAAAGCGGTGATTACTCGACATTCTCTCCACAGATCGTGGGATTGAACACAAATATTAGTTTCTTGTCGAATCTGTGTGAACACAGCCATTTCAAGGAAGGTGACGTGCACACTGATTTTATTAAGGTGGGTGGAAATACTTTTTGCGTCCAACGTTTTTAAAGCCTTGAGAAAAAAGTAGTTATGTCGTCAAGAAACCGATAGTTGTTGCGGGGATGCGAAGGTGTGAATAGAAGGTGTTGTGCTATTTTTGTGGGAGTATTCGTCGCATTTCAGTGTTTTTCAGTATCTGCCCTTTACAATCTTGTGTAGTTTTGTAACATCTTCATGCAACCTTCGCGGAACACCTTCGTCAATTATCGGACGACGTCGTAACATCTTCGAGACTTGTTAAAAATTGTTGGAACATTTTCGTAAATCCGGGTAATGCGCTGTTGGGTGTAAAAACATCAATAATCTGCATTTAAAATTCATTACAGCAACATCATCAAGAGCTGTTCCCTGAAAAAAAACCGCTGAGTCACGAAATACTGGCGCAAGCAAGCTTGGGACTCTTATTGCTTGAAAGACAAGAACAGGAAAAAAGAGCTGCGCTCTCTACTGGTGAGAAAATTTTTGTTGACGGGTGGAGGGGAGAGGTGACTCGCGGGAAGGACTTCTCCGAAAAGCAGGTTCCCAGGGTCTCTCATCTTCCCGCCCCCAGGAGAGACCCTGGGAACAAGGTTTTCTCGTCAAAGCTTTCTTCAGTCTTGAGTAAAATCGCGGTGTTTTAAATCAGAATATGAAAGTTAAAAAGTGAAAACTGAACGAAATGCTTGAAAATTCTCGTTCGCATCTCCAATGATGTTATGTTTCGCATGATGCACGATCCTCGCAGTAGAGAGCGCTATTTATGCAATAGCGAAAATCAGACCTGAAAGAAATCGGGCTTGTACGGGATTCGAACCACTGACCTCTGCGATACTAGTGCAGCGCTCTACCAATTGAGCTAACAAGCCAACTGGGAGCAGGCCGTTAAGTTGATTCGTAATAAACCCGTGATGATAAATCAGATACGATGAATATATGAAGTTCATATATTTTGAACTTGTTATGTTATGTTTCGTGTACAAAAATTTTATTTATTTTAGCACATTTCTGATTTTTTGTTCTTATCTTTGTAGATCCGTTTTCAGTGTGGAATTCTAATGTGAGCTTCAGACTTAACAACGTGGCAAAGAGAAAAATACGACTGGACGACGGTGATAGAAGTAAGAAAACTAAATGATGTCCGTGCGGTTTTGCTGAGAATTTAAGATTTTTGTTCGAGTTTACTGTTATTTTAACAGATAGAGGTATCTAGAAGAAAATAGGAAAAAAACATTTTACAACGAAAAATTGCTAGACCATAAAAGTTAATTGCCTTTTTAAAGTGAGTCTATATCTGCAAGAAATTTCTTTCTTATTTTGTCAAAGAAGAAAAATCTTGATATTCATAAAAGTAAGTTCTTCATTGGATCCTTCAACACGAGCCGCACTCCCTGTCCAACACTGAATGGTACTCTAAACCGTAATTTATACCGCGATCAATACAAATGATAGCTTAACTCTACATCGTGAGACAAGCGATCAAATGTTCATTTATCTACCAAACCACGATGAACAACAACAAAATTTTCTAGAACAAAACCCGTAATGTTTGGCTTTTCTTTTTTAGAGGTGTATATCATTATCTCTTACAACAAGGATGGAACTTATAATTTAGAAGTAAGTGTAGAAGTAGGAGTATGCGTGACTTGTCGGCATTAAGGCAAGCAATATTTAATTTAGGCTCGTGATAAACTTTGCTATATTTGAAAAACGTTGATGTGGTTTTAGTCACGGTTTTCGCATTTTTTCAACTTTGTTATTTGCGATTTGATTGTTAACCAATTCAGGGCGCTAAGCACAATTATTTTCCAATTCGTCATCATTGTTGCGACCCAATATTATAGAATGGTCGCCATCAAATACAGACAGAAAGAGACTTTTTGTACGATATTACATGAAATACTACACGGCTGACACCTCCCCTACCTATCAAAAAAGCAATATGGCTGTCAATGTGGCTGAAAATCGTTTTTGGAGAACATGGTACTCAGTTTCGTTTACCCCTTGGTTATTTTGGGTTCCAGTGCTCCTTACACGTTAACTATAGAATAAAACTTATATATATTGTTGTAATAATATGCTATAGGGTAAGCAAAAGTTGTTGTTAACCGGAGAATAAAGCGGCATCTTAGGCAATTTTTTACAACTCAGCCAAACCAAAGTCCTAGGGTAGAGCTTTTTCCAACAAGGACCTCTTGCCCGGAAAATACGACATATTAAAAAAGAACTCGGTATAAACTCAGATTCTAAGTGGTTATGATCCCATTTTGTATTGCGCAGATCGAAGGTCGTCGCATGCACGCGAAAGGCAAGCTACAATCAGAGGGTTCGCGAGTCAGCCTCACAGCTAATGTAGACGGACGTGTCTTCAAATCTTGGCTTGTTGACTTGGAGGGAACCATACACATATTTACCAAGGTACACGCATGAATTAGACCTCGGCCAAAGTTTGCGTGAATTGTTATTTCGCTCGCAGCACCCTACATAGTGTTAGCTTTTGAATCAGAATTACTCATAACGCAGTTTTTAACTGAGCGTCAAAAGTAAACCGGGAATGAATTTGTTTTTCTTCATTATGCTTTGTGATTGGTTCAGAGACACGTGCCACATCCGCCTGACCTATCAGATGCAAAATTAAAACATGTCGCCGCGTGATTGCTTGCGTTTTCCCGCGTTAATGACCGAATTCCTCGTGGCGATTGTCGAACGGAACGCTGAATTACGTTTTGGTTCTCGTCTTAGGATGGCTGTCACAAATTACGTCGCCCGGTTCCCAAGTTCTTGAGGGGTGGTCCGTCGGCTGTAACCCAAGGTTCTGCGATTGCGCCAATGACAGGCACTGTTGTAAAGGTACGTGTGGTGATGTGAGGCCGGTAGTGATCCTACTTTCCCTCCCCCCACCCGTTAGTTTGGATTGACAATTTCTGGAAGACTGCCAAGGTTACAATGATTAGGTAAAACCTATTCGAAAGTGCTCTTTGAGCCTTAGAAGAATATCGACTCTCTTTAAATCTGTTTTCTTTATCGGTGATATATGTAGACATTTGCTAAAACTGAAAAAATGTCGCTCAGCAATTCAAAGAAGTGTAAATATTTAAGACCTTAAGTTTGACGTACGAAATCTTAGAAATTTCGAAATTATCAATTTCGGGAGTTGGAAACTCTTCGGCTCGCTTCGGAAAGAAGATGCTAACCACGAAACCTTCCGAATACTGTGAAGTGGAATAAAATGTCTGAGTTTTTTTTCAAGGATGGTAAAATTGTCCTCACTTTGCCATCGGTAAGTATGACACACTATTGTTTCGATGTCTGGCGCAGGTTTTCGTGGAGCCAGGACAGACAGTAAAAGAAGGCGAGACGCTAGTTGTCATGGAGGCCATGAAAATGGAGGTAAGAAAGATTTCGGTTGTTTCCGATGGCTCTCACAAGACTGAAGTAACATTAAACGAGAGAGAAGGAGGGAGAAAAAAGATAAGGAAAGCAGAGGGTAGGCCTCAAAGCAACGTTGCTGTGCTGAGTTGCACGACTGGCTAACAAAGTTCTCGTCATCACTTTCTTTGACCAAATTTTTGTGAATTATAATACATGTTTTCTTTTGTGTATGCTGCCCTTTTTGATAGAGCAACTCTCAGTTGAGTGTCGAAAGTGATCCGGTTTGCTTTGTTTTTACTTTATATCGCTCTGTGATTGGTCAAGAAAACTCGTGCCATTTTCTCTACCAATCATATTCCAAAACTGAAAACAATCGCGACTTAGGGACTCACGTTTTCCAGCGCTTTCGGCGTTTAATTGTTTGTACTTCGGGTTCTCATTGGCTCCGTGTAATATCTTCCGTCCTATGATTGGCTGTGGTGATTGTATTGGTTTTGGTTTTATGACACTTAGTCGAAAGGCGCCCTTATACGTAAACCAGTTGCAACCCGTATCCAGCGCTGGAAATTCAGTAAAGGTCATCTTATTTCTTCGTCACCTAACTGGCTCAAGTCTCCTTGACCCGCCTGGTTTTGGGTGAATTTTTAAATTGAAGCATGCTGTGAACGTCACAAGCTTGCATGTGTGTTTTTCAAGGAAATGCCTTATTTTGCAGCACGTAATTCGAGCCCCGAAATCTGGCGTGATAGAAAAAGTGCTGTACTCTGCTGGCCAGGCTGTGAACAGGCATGCCCAGCTAGTACAATTTCAGGAACAAGAAGAGGAACCAAATTCAGGAGACGACGACGACGAGCAAGGGCCTGAGGCCGAGTGAAAAACTGGACTGGTAACTGGTTACAAGAACTTAAGGCAATTCCAAAGTTAATGTTGCGTTACAAAGATTTGAAGCAAGGAATTGAAGTTGTGGTCATCAATTAGATGAGATAGATAAATTAATAAGAATGAATTCCTATATTTTCATCCTATAGAAGAATGAATTCCTATATTTTCATCCAATTGAGTTCTGCAATCTCGCAGTAAAGCTTCGTAATCTCGCCGTAAGTGGTCTATTTGTCACACAATACTACAGACCGAGGCATAGTGTCGCTTCTGGCTAGAGTGTGTACCGTTTGTGGACTTGGGCGAATATGCCTTGCGTGGTACTGGAACATGCAGTTATTTAAAAAATTGAATTTAAGGAGACTAGAGTAGGCTTTTGCTCTTGATGTGTATTTTAAACGAGCAATGCTCATAGCAAAAATGTGAATCGTATGACGAAAACTATATATTAGTAACAATAGGTATACATCGTCTGGAAGCGGATTAGTTTGAAGGAAATGAAGACGTCGATGTGCTTTAGACCATGACTAAACTTTCAGTTCTTGCGCGAAATAGTGTTATTAAAGAAATATGTCGGCAAGCTTATTCTCCTATTTAAACAAATGTTGGCTCTTGCCTGTCCGTTAAAAACGTGCATTAAGCAAGACAAGTTACATTTGGAAAATTTGCATCGAAACTGTGCTGAGTGCTTAGTGCAAACTCTGAGGACGTGTGGTCAGTCAGAACGAAAATTAGGAAGGTTCGTTATTTTCTATGTTAAGAAATCGTTCAAACAAAATTTGAAGTGAAATCTGTAATTCAAAACTGAAATGCAGCCTGGTGTAATCTTTCGTAAGAGCGTAGCCCCATAATTATACAAAATGATAGTAGTAACCCATCAAGCCGAAAACATTTGGACTTATGACTCGCACGGACGTCCGTACAAGGTGCTACTCTTTTAGCATGCGCGGTCAACTGCACCGCGGGCACGCCAACGTCACGGCTTTGTCCTGTAGTCCAGTGGTCTGTGCACTGCCGGTCTCCGAGTCGGAAGACCCGGGTTCTAGTCCTGGCAGGGGCATGGCGTTGTGCCCTTGAGACGTGCGGGGATAAATTATGCGAGCTCCGCTTTTAAACTTGGCTAAATATATATATTATTGTATACGAGAAAATGAAGTCATTGATAGACTTGAATGGTAGCATGTTAAGGTGATTCCTCAGAAGTAAAGATTGGGTGTAGGCACGTGTAATATACTTGTTGCCTGAGTGAGAAAGCTAGACGGGGAAATATCTGGGTCTAGGATGGTGATATAGGAGTCCCTTGCAGCAAAAATATGCATCGTGTCATTAACTGCTCGTCATTTTATTCTTTGCATCACTTAGATGTAACTTGCATCGAGTTATAAAAATATGAATTTTAAAATCATTTGAGATCTGGCAATTTCAATCTTTCACAGTATCGCAGTAAGTATCTTTCAATTGTTGGCGTCAGTAGAAGTTAACGTTTGCAAAGTGTAAGAGTGCGGAAAGAAGTAGTTTGTAATTTCAGTTTCCTAAATAGGGTCCTATAAACCATTACAAAAGAGTGTTTGGTTGGTCGAGGATTTCCCAAAACTAACTACTATGGAGTGGGGAGGATCGATAAAGATCGTTCCTAGAAATGAAATCGTTCGCTTGAAACACGAAAAGAACGGCGGTAGGTCACTCACTGAGCGTAAAAATTAAATAGGCCGAGATCTGATCCATCGATAAATTAGTTGTTATAATTCAATAGATAGATAGATTTCTATCTGTCTGTACAATTTTCTACATCAAAGGAATGGTTCCCATACAAGTTTTGTTTAGTTCTCTAGGGCTGGTTCCTTGGTCTCCGAGGTCTTGCTTTTAGCCGTGCATGCGTCGGGGGGCTTTTCATCGCTCACAGGCCCGCTCGGTTTCTCATCCGGGCTCTTGGCATCACCATTTTGTTTCACCTCCTCAGGTATTTTTGCCTTCTTATCTTCGTCTCCTTTAGAGACCTTCCGCTCCGTGTTCTTTTCACTATCTTTCTTAACCTCAACTTCCTTCGCTTTATCCTTCGGTGTGGGCTCAGATTGGCGCTCTCTCCAGTTCGCTGAGAGACTTCCACTGCTCGACCGGAATTGGCCGCCGTTATTTCCCCGCGGTCTTTGTACTGGTTGCGACTGTTGCCTTTGCTGTTGAGTTTTACTTCCGCTTCGATGCCTCTGATCTTGTCGGCCCTGCTGTTTGCTTCCGTTGCCGTGGTTTATTCTCGAGTCATTATGATCGCTGTTCTTTCGTTGTGCATCGTTTCGTTTCTCGTCTTTTCCTTCGCTATCTGTTCGTCGGTTGCCTCCGGCGAACCAAGGTGAGGGTCTTCTAGCTTTTCCTTCTCTTGGTGGGGAGGAAGCTGGAAACAAGTCAAAAGAAGACGTCACGTGAAAATACTCTCATAGGAAAAGACTACTGAATTCTGCGTATTATAGCAGATGATGTTGATTGGAAATAATTACTTTGATCGTAATTTGCGCAATGGTCAATCACGCAACGTAAGGAGTGATTTCGAGTATCGAAAATGGAATTGATTATTTCGCTTCATTTTCCTCAATACCCAACGCTTTTCTGGAAAGGTCAATAATGTCCATGCTACCTTTCTAACCAACCACAATCTAGCCATATTGGACGGGTGAAAGATCTGGGGCGAGTGACAAAGCAACGGGGAGGGGGAAAAGGGGAGAAAAAAACCGAAAAACATCCCCCCTCCCCCTCGCTTTGTCACTCGTCCCAAATCTTCCACCCATCCGATATGCTGAGCGAATATACTCGCGCTTGAAAACACAAACTAGCGCCTGCAGGCAGGCTAACCACACTCAAGACTAAAGGGAAATACCGAAGTTTCCTTGAACAAACTTACATGTTACGGCCTCCTCTTTCCCGCTGGCTTCATCTTTTTCGGTCGCCCCAGACTCACTCTTCCCATGATCGCTCTCCTCAGTCTCCTCCTCGATTCCTTTCAATTCTGGTGTAGGCGTTGATGCCCGCCGGTTTCCAGTATTCTGCAACAAAAAAACAAGATTCAGAACGATGCAAGATCATGATGAAGATCATGATCAGTTGTGACTTAAAGAAGTCAGGTAGTCAAAAAAGCTTTCCCGGTTTATCACGATCCAAGCTCAAATTTAAAACTTACCTTTGTGGACTGCTGTGAGTTTGCTTTGTTCTCAGTACCTTCCGACTCACTGCTCGACCTTATTCGTATCGTCGGCTTCGTTCTCGGGCCGTCTTTCGTGCTCACGAACATCCCCTCACTCAAATCCCCAGCGAAACTCTCGGTGGTAAGAGAACGGTCTCGCAGGCTCAACATATTGTCTTGACCAATGAAGGAGAGGCTCGGTCCAGGCCGCATCTCCGCGGGAGTGGGTATATAAGCGGGGCCTGGGGGCGGGTTTATCCCCATACTCCTGAGCTGACTGTCCAGACCTTCTTTCTCTTTCTTCATCAGCTCAACATCCTGTATAATAATACAAGAAAAAACTTGCAGTCGATACAGTCTAAGCCATTTACACGGCCACTGCATTACTCTTTGATCCCCTGTAAAGTTAACTTCTCTGTGCCCAGCGAACTTATGTATTTAATTCCTTCCACGACAACTTGGAGCCCTCCACATAAACATTGCTCGCCGAGTTAGTTCCCATCGACAGCCTTGTTGTCCACCGATCCAACATTAGATTAAATGCTCACCCTTAGATGCGATAAATGATAATCTAACATCATCCGAGCATTGGCGATGCACTCCTTTGTTCCAACAAAAAGGAAGGAAACTTCTTTCTGAAACAAATTATGTGGAAAAAAAAAGAAACAAACAAATTACGTCATGTTCGAGATTATGCACACTCAGCCTCCGTAGTAGGTTTCTCGGCGCTTAGCAACGACCGTACGTTAGCCCGTGCTGGGCGCTCTGTGTTACCAGCGCTTGGAGCAAACTTAATTCCCCTACTCCTACCGTAGACGGCAACAACGTGTTTTCTCCCGCTTGACAACGGACGCAGAGTCTCGAGTTGAGGGTAAGTATTCCAATTCCAAGTTTTCCACGCTTTGCACGAGAAACCCTGTCCCCGCGCTCGGCAACGCTTGTCCAGTGACCCGTGAAGTTAATTGCACATTTTTCCCGCGTTAGTCGCCGGTCGTGTTTCCCGCCATTTTCTTGTGCAAAAGGGATCTTGTTAAGGGCACTATCATGGCCAGTTATAGGTCCGTACTGCATGCATAGGAAACACTAGGGGGGGTGAAAGTAATGAAAACAAACCTTGGCAGCCTTCTCGTCCATCGACGATCTATCTTCTGGTGGCTCAATCTTGACACGCGTCACACCTGACCTGTCTACAATGTCTTGGATAATGCGACCACTCTTACCTATCACTTTACCTGGGTGAAAGAAAAAAATACAGCAACAAACAAGAGAATCAATTTACGGTCAAAGTTATTGCATTTTGATGCGTAAAAAAACCGGACAGGAAATCATTTTCATTTTCAAAAAAAAAAAGCCTTTCTTTCTAATTGTGCAATTATATTTCTTTGTTACAAAAAGGAAACCCTTAAATAGCAGGTCTTGTAATTCATGAAATAATGAAAGAAAGGGAACAACCGGAATTGGCAGAACTAGAGTTTCAAAAGTACATCAAAGGAAAAAGGAAAAATTTTCTTAACTCACCCACAAGAGGTCTCGGAACAAAAACAGTCTCCTCGGCAAATTCTAACAACCTTCTAGCTTCTTTCACACTTGCTTCGCTCTAAAACGTAAAAAAAAAAAGAAAAAAAAAACCTAGTCTAGATCCATGCTAATCACTATTGGAAATTAAAAAGGTTAAAAAGAGGTACAAATCACTTACTTCTCCACAAATATGAAAAGTGCAGTTTTCCTCATCCACCTCAATGGAGATGATCCCTGTCAGTCGCCGAGCCTGTTGGATGTTAGCGCCCTGGGCACCAATGGCAAGACCCATCAGATGATCTGGGAGGGTCAGCATCTCAACCACACCCATCTGTTTCTTTGCAGTCTACAACAAATAAGAAAACCAAACAAAATACAAATTTAAAAGAATTTGTCTTGGCATGGACAACTTCTCAAATATGTGGGCAGGCATATGTTCAATCAATTTTGCCTATTTGTTTTGGTATGTTGCAATTTTTGAAGTGGACTTGCTCCCTCTTTGTGCAAGGGGTGTGTAGTGTCTTAGACAAACCCTGTCCACAAAAGTAATGAACACAATTTAGAGTCTCTTTATGTGACTACAGTGCATTACAGTTTGTAGATGTCTTGCAAAGGGCCCCAATTCTTGGGTACTGTACCGTGTATTTCACAGACAGAGAGAATTTTTAAGGAATTTTTATAGTCTACAGATGGGAAACTTTCTAACTCTTGAAAGGAAGGTGACTGTCTGTCAAGAAAGAAAACCAAACAGAGGTTGAAGTATCAAGGAATTTGAATTATATGAAAATAGTAGATGTGTATTGCAGTTTTAAGAAATGTATGAAAGTGATCCTCACATTAATGAACACTACCTTGAGAAGTGTTCATTACTGCAAGGATTGCTTTCATACAGAGGGTGATGTGTTCCAATTCACCCCCTCAGTTTACCCTGCTCCCCCTTATTCTGGCTGTTTCAATTCAGATTGAGAACTGTTTCTCCCATAATGATAATTTATTAGTCAGGCTAAAAGTTAACCCAAGGTACAAGTCAAAGCAGAATCTCACCTCCAGTTGTCTTGCTGTCTCATCCATCCAGGACTGTAGCAGCATCTTTGTTCTTAGACTTCTGAAATGAATTTCACTTAGCATAGCTGCACACTTCACTGGGCGTTCAGAACGAGACTGTCAGAAAAGAACAACAAGAAGTTATTTTGAAAACACAGATTTTACTTTCACCAAACAAAACTTCAAGGCCTTGAAAGTTCTCTTGATCTAATATTGAGCTGCACAATGATTAACTACAAGGCCATGAAAATAATATGGATATTACACATTTGAAGACCTCAATTTTTTCAGTCAGCATTTAAGATACATCCACATCACTATCTGTGTTCCCATAGCATGTAGAGAGTTCATACTGAGTACAGCTGCTATTTCTGAAGAGGTTTCCATAAAGAGCTGGTACAGTACTATTTATTCTGCAATCCCAAGTGGAGTGAAGCAATGTGCCTTCCACAGGAACAAACCACAGGGACCCCAACAAGGACCCCGAAATGGCCAGTTTTAGTCCTATTAAATCCAATTCTTAGGGGCAATGTTTCATTCCTTTCATTTCACAAAACTTTCTCATAATGTTTTAAACAATGCTGCCTAGAGCTTCAAGCTGTGACCAGTTAGGTTGCCATGTATACCAGAGAAGAATTTGGAAACTTATGTAACAGCTTATAATTCTGGTGACCACTTCATAATTTGCAGTCACTAAATGGTGACTTTGAAAAGTAGATATTGAGGCTGTGACCTAAACACTCAGCATTTAGGATTCTCTCTTGAGGTTTTAACCCTTTATCCTTGGGGGTGAACTAACATCTAATTTCTCACCAAGATATCACTACTGAATCAGACATTAGGCTCACAAACTTCAAAACCTCTTGATTTTTAATGTCACTTCTCCTTTTCAGTGCCAAAGGGATATGTATAAAGGACAGCATGGAGAATATAAATGCTGATATTAAGACGTAAAGGGTCAAACAAGTCGTGTATGCACTCTTACCAAAGCAACAAGCACTCCAAGTTCATCATGGTAATACACACAAGAGGCACCACATTGTTTCTTGAACTCCCTGTGCATCGTCTCACCTTTGCAACTATGAAAGAAAGACACAAGCCACTTTTCAGTTTAACACAAACCATGACCATTATTGCCAAAATATTTTACAATCACACAAAATCTTGAGAAATGTTCAAGAAGATTGAAGGCTACTGGATCAAAAGACTAATAAGCTTTAATCTTGCCCCAAACCTGGCTCTTGACTTAAATTTTTGTGGCATATTTTGATAACAAATAAAGACCCACGTAAACAAGAGCAAACTTGTTTAAATGATAAATTAACAAGTAAAAATTTCAGTCACTCCATTATGGGTGAATAAGAAAGGAAACCCACAACATTTGTGTCTTGCTAAGTCTTGTATAGCACACACAAGTTAAAACTCCAAAATTGACGAATCTGATATTCGATTTGTTATCAATTTAAGTAGAGTCGCAATCATTTACAAGCTCACTAATCAATTGACAATTCATTACTTTTGAAATGTTTCTGCATCCTTTTTTTAACACAACTCTACCTTCAACATTCATCACATTGGCATACCATATATTGATTACTATAAACACTGGCAAATAAGCTGCCCTTTTTTCCTCAAAATTCCCATGATAACAAATCAGGGACATGGCTTATATACAGGAACCTTTGGAATGTATTCTACAAATTTGTACGGATTAATACTAGAGAGTTAGTGTGACCTCTCAAATGCGAATAGCTGTGCAAAATCACCACTACACGGTACCAAAAACCCCCTATGTTTTCCAGTAGTTATAATTGCAAGGTAAATACCCAATAATTGAAAAAAATCAGTGTAAGATCTTACAGCTGTCGCAGATCCTGAGGAACATCTATCATCACCTTGTGGAACATACTCTTAGAGATTGGTCCACTGCAATCAACCAAGGAGTCAGTTAATTCAACAATCAATCAGGCAATAAGTCTATCAGCTCATCAGACAACTCACCAATGCAGGCGACTTGTTTCTTTCATTTAAGTGCTTTGATATTAACCCAGCAGTTAAACACTCCCAAAAGTGATTAACAAGTAACTTCTCCCTTTAATATCCATCTACTAGTACGATCCAGCAAACAGGTGATGAGAATATTCAAACTTAATCAGGTAGAAACTGCCATCCTGATCTGACACCAAATTCTTGTGACAAGTTTCAGACCATCTGATAGGGTGCGGAAAAAATGGAAAATTATGCGGAAATTTTCAGCAATATTACGCGGAAGAAAGTGACGATTATTCAGAAAAGACGCCAGATTATGCAGAAATTTCTAAAACTTAAAAGAGTTGTTCCCTTGGTTTTTTCCAATGCATAAAAAACACATTAACATCTCACCAAGAATTTTAGTCCATTCTGACATGTTTGACCTTTTGCTGCCATTTGTGGACAGGTATGTCTTTGTTCTATGCAGTTTTTTCATAGTTTTCATTGTTGAGTTTGTCCAAAGCTTAGTAACCGGGCATTAAATCAGATGAGGAAAACTGAACACCAGAAGTCCCAAAATGTTAAAACAAAAGTAGAACCCAGGCCCATCACCAGAAGATGCATGAAACGCCTGGCAGTTTAAAATTGTCTACGAATGAAAGGCGTGTTTTCGTCGCTGTTTTGGGTGAATAAGTTCTTCAAAATGATCAATCCTTTTGCTACTTTTGCCTCTGAGGATGGTAAGCTGCTGCTTTCTCACTTATATGTAGAAATTTTCTAGCTTTATGCAGAAAAATGCCCCAAGAAGGCAGAGGATGCGGAAGTAGGTGAATTATGCAGATTCACACCACCACATCCTGTCAGATGCCCTGTAATTTACAAGGAATTATATGGCAGCCTGAGGGGAGAATTAGGGCCAAAGCCGAAAAAGTTCAAATGGCCAATGATAACAAAATAAAATGGCACAAAGAGCTGCTGAGAACTCAAAATAAACTTCCTCAAGTGCACAAAAATCTATATGGCTGAGTTTGGTTTGTTTGAATATTGACTTGCCCACAAAATACAGCACAACTTGTAAAAACACTCAGTGCCACTACAAACCAAAGTATATAATAAGGTATGTTAAAAAAAAAAAAATCAGTAACATGGAAAATAAAAACAGGGAAAAAAACAAAAGAAAAACAAAACTGAAGTCATGACCACTCACTTGCGACTGGAGGGACGAATTCTCTCTCTTGGGACAATCTCATTAAAAGTTGCATCCCATCCAGCATACTGAATGACATAAAACTGAAAAAGAATAAAACACAGGGTTTTGAACAATTCTTGCAGTATTTTATTGAAGATTGACAGATAAAAATTTGTATCAAAGTCTGAAGACTGTGTCAAGATTCAGGGATTCCATCATATGGAATTCAATATTCAGTATTAAATATTACTACAACATGTAATCTACTGTGACAATATTCACTTCAAATATATAATTATGATTCAATTGTGACAGGGTCATAGGTTTTCAGGAAAGCATTTGCAAGACATTAAGAATTAAAAGCCTGATGCATCCTCTATCCTATATCAAGAAAGAGAGGCTTTGAGGAAATCAAACATATTAGGGGCACATATTTTGTAACATGAAGCCTTTCACACTTTTGCAAAAAGCCTTCTGGGTCTATCTACAGAATCAATAAACATTAAAAGTACTGCTGAATACCTCTCCCTTTTTGTGAACAATTCTGGCCAACCACCAACCACAAGGCTCGCCATCATCATCTCGTGTAAACACCTTTAATTGACAAACACACAGGCATCACATACTCAAGCATGTTCTCTTTTTTAACATTTAGAACCCCAAGAGTGACTAGCATGTAACTTCTCCATACAGTGTCACCCTGAATCAAACAGTCAGATCACAAGAATAAAGGAAATGATCATGCACCAAAGAGGCTCTTGATTGTTTAACAAATTCTCCTTTAGGTGCCTCAGGAAATGTGTTGAGAGCACTATGGAGAATATGCAAACTGATATCAGGGTATAGAAGGTTAGCTCGACAAACTTAATTCTAGAACTCCCAAGAATGGATTGTTAATTCTCTCCTCTTGCTGTGCATGATTCTTTGTTGAGGTAGTTAAGAGAATTTGGTGTTAAATCAGGATAACAACTTCAACCTGATAAGTTTGAGGACTTTCATCAACTTTGTGCTGGATAATGTATGGGAGAAGTTACATGATAGTCACTTCTGGGAGTTTGAGGGTTCATACATATTGCAGAGCCGTTAATAACAGCCAGTTGCCCACCAAACCTGCTGGCTAATCTGCAACCCTTGGCAGGCTACTCTCATTTCATACCATAGACCACTTTCATAAATGGCTGCCGGATTAAAATTCTTAAATGTTTCAATTTAAATTAGCCCTACTGGCCTCATTCTCCAGTACAAAATTCAAAAGAATACATTATCTCAAGTGAGGCCAGAAGGGCTAATTTAAATTTAAACAAAAGAATATTTATGCAGCAGCCATTTATGAAAGTGGTATATAAAACAACTTCTAATGAAAAAAATTGTATAATTACTGAAAGACTGTTGCAGAAATTTGTACCTAGGCCATTTTCTGGTCCAGAGTGGAAGTAAAAACATAATTTACCACTGACAGGTTTAAATTTGAATCAGTTGCACATTAAGAATTTTTCTCACAAGCGCATGCAATATTCAAAGAATGCTTGATTCACAAAGACCTCTTAACTGAATATTTCCCTGTCTTGAGTAACTTGTCTTGTGAAAAAACATGGCATTCATGTTAAACTGACTGCCCACTATTTCTATCTGCCCTCTTTGAAACTCATTGACAGCCTTGCATAAATCTTAGATGATCACTACTATAATTCCTGTAACCTGTACGTCTGATAGTTCATTAAAATTATGAGGAGAAATTGCATACTGATTTAGAGGGGTGGGGGGGGGGGTGGGGAGAGGAAGATAGCCAGTGTGTACCAGTGTCTTTCCCAAAAATAGTCCAACCCACGATTACTACTTGGTTTAAATTAACTTTTCGACTTGGAAAAAAAACAAACAAACAATTCATTAAGGTACACTTCCCATTAGAAAGTCTAATACACAAACCTTTCATAAGCAAAAAACTACATTACTCTTTCCGGCATGAAAAGAATATTTTTAAAACTGACGCAAGGTAAGGAATTACTTTCATTCGCAACCGGCTAGACGTTTAAAGCACATGGGAAATAGAGATATGTGCATAAATTTGACAGTCACCATCAAAAATATGAATCCGAAGGCAAACAAGCGTGCAAACCAAATAAAAACTGTCTGGCCGCTAAATATCGCACGTGGACTTGTTGACTTTGACTACCACATGTGAGAAATGGGTCTGGATAAAGGTAATGAACAGTTATTGCACAATCACAGCTACGTTGATTGTAGAGTCAAATTGTCCTAGAAAATTGCGAAAAAATCACCTCTAACGAAGTGATTTAAGGACACTGTTATGTAATGTTATTCATCCACACCATGAATAAAAGGAATCAAGCTCTTTCTTTACGTCCGTATATGCCCTGTGTGACCTTTAGCGACTCGATCACATGGGACTCGCGTACAAAAATAGGTTTTCCTTACACAGACCTCAACTTCATCGTCCACGTATAAATCGCACCGTTGGATAGAGGCGGGTGGCAAACGGACTTCTTCATAAGGAACCCTCCTGCAGTCATTCGGTCTGTTCGAAAACAATACACCAAGGATTTGAAGATAAGCACTGTATGAAGGTAAACAATAAATAACAATTGCAAAATCGCGCGCCGCCTAAATCTTTGCATACGTACTCATGTTCAAAAGCGATCGTCACTTGATCCTGGTGAATATTTCTCACATAACCCTAGGAAACAAAAGTGTCATGAATATTCAAAATGTTCGCTGAGAAATATTTTCATTTCATGGCTCCTACCTTATAATAAGCCCCATTTTTTCCGCACACCTCCACAGCCAAATCCTCCATGTTTTCTTGTCCAACTCGCTAAGTGCCTTAGGGCACTATGGGATATCAACAAATTGCGCAATCCAAAAGAAGTGGGCGCGAAATGTTGACGCCATCTTTGTTTTAATAAGACATGGGAAGAGATTTGAAAAAACGGAATTGTTACCCACTTCTAAAACAAAAAATTCAGTTTTTAAACCTCAAGTAGCCCATAAGCTCCAAATAAGTGATAATAGAGCGAAATTTGCGAAATGATCGATGTCCACTACAGCTGTTAGATTGCAAAATATCATCAAGTGTTGTTGCTTTTCTTTAACAGTTTATTTGTTTGTTTGTTTCTTTGTCATTCCTGCGACACAGTTCATATTGTTTTTCTCGGGCAAAAAAAGATTTACATAACATCGCCGACGAACAAGCAGCTCGACGAACATAAACAGGAAGACTGTGGCATTTCTCCCCAGTCTTACTCTGCCTAAAAAATCACTCTCGCCTCAGGCCACTTATTGGAGCGCGCAGTCTTGCTCTGAAGTGATCACCGTTGCGGTTTTTAGCCGGATAAAATAGAAAAAAATTGAGTGGCGAAGGAAACACAAACCGAAACATCCATTAGGGCTATGAAATCAATTGCTTCCTCGAATGTGCGAAACTTTCGGAAACGTCACAGCTTTCCCAAAAGAAATCCTGTTGATTTCTCTTACGAGAGAGAGCTGGTACGAGTTTCCTTTGGTGTCATTCCCTCTTCCATCGACAAGTGAAGCGTTGATATTCGGGAAATTTTTAAATTTTGACATGAGTGCCAACGTAATATGGAGTGACTCTAAACCATAATTAATTTTTTTTATCTTTTAAATTGATTTTAAATTTATAACGGAAGTTTTCCTCAGTCAAATTCTCTTGACAAAATATTGTCCCTTACTGAGAAACTGCCAAGCTAAGATTAAAATTCAAAAACTCACGCCAAATGCAGCATGCAGCCAGAAAATTACACTCTTAACTTCCTTTCCCACATTTTCTGGGACCATTCTTAGTCTAATTTTAGTAAGAGGGTCTTTATCGAATGGTCAAAATAAGGTTTATAAATTAAAACCTAATGTTAAATTTCAGCATAAGTTGAAATAAACTTTCAAAGACACTTCTTCCAACGTTAAATTTATTCAAAGTACAGGAGTTTGCGAAACTGGAATACGTTTATATTATTCTCTTACAACAATGATAAATTGATACCACGTACAGCTGTCGGAAGGGAATTTTTTTTGCGGCTGAGGTTTGACCAGAAGCTTCGGTGATGAAGAGTTTTCACATGCGAAGAGGCGTGAATCAAAAGGGTAACAGTTTGAAACAGCGGCATACAGGAAGTTTTAACTCCCAAAAGTGACAATACAAAATTTCTCCTTGCAATTTGAATAAAATATCAAGCAGACAAATGATAGGAATACAAATATATATATATATATATATATATATATATATATAACTTAGAGGATTATTAATTGATTCAATACCAAATTATCCGAACTTACATGATGAAAATGTATGGAAAACAGTAAGGAGTATTACTAATTAGATCAGGGAGTGAAAGGGTGTGCTCTTAGTGCCAGCTCTCCCTCTTTTTTTCTTTTTTTTTTTTCTTCACTTTTTCTCTTCTCTATTTTTGATTTGCTTATTTCATCATTGTTTCATTTGTTACGTTTCGTACTGCTTGGAGGTAAAGCCTATCCCCTTTTTCCTCTCTTTCCGCTTTTTGTTATGCATCGTCCATTTTCATCATTATTTCAGTTATTACGTTTAAAACTGCTAGGAGGCACAGCTTGCAATAAAATGTTAAGTGGCTTAATGTTTTCGCCCTAAGGCACCTCAAGCTTATTACGAAGTCTGCTCTCCGATTATCATTTAAAAAAACATTGATCAAAGACACAATTTTCCTTTTACATTATTTTTTTAGGAACACTGTATTCGATGAATGTCATGACAATTGATTCGCGGTCCGCCGGACTAAAAAATACCTCCGCTTTATCAGGAAGAAACAGCTAAGTTTTCACTGAACATTTATTTCCTCCAAGCACTAAAAGAAAAAAAGCTCACTGCTGTCGTGTTAACTTGGAGATATGTCAATAATAGTCGAAGAGGAAACCCTTTGTGGCCATGAAAGAGAATTAAACCATTTTAGAGCTTGATACGGGATCGAACGATAATTTACAGGCAGCAAAATACTTTAGTTAATTCGGGAAGTAGTTTCGCTGTGGGCAGCTGAAAAAATTAGCCAACTTTCCGAGTACGACGCTCAATTGTTATTCATGTTACTTTATCTAATCCAAATTAACCACGCTTTTTCATTGTGCTTTTGTCTTTGTGGGCAACTACAGCGACCAAGCGTCTAATCTTATCAGCATAATTCTTTTCAATTTGCTATTTCGAGGACGTTTTCTTCCGCCCCTTCAGATGAATTACAAAAACCTTTGAACTTCAAAGATATTTTGATCATGTTAATAGATTACAAAAACTGCGATTTAGGCGCAGTTCTCTATACCCTCTCTCTAAAGCTCCGTAAACTTCTTCCAAATGATTAAATGGTAGTGGTGACTGACGTTTCGACAACCTCTGTGGAAGTCATCATCAGAGTCAAGTGAATGGTTATTGTCAATAGAATGTTCGTGAGACATTATCATCGACTTACGAACCACAATATTGACTGGGACTCTGCGCAATGCCTAACCTACAGCACTAACTACTTTCAACGACTGACTCTGGAAAGCTGGTTAACTAACTTAGACCAGACTCCTCTAAACCAGGTGTCAACTACTACCGGCTCCTTAGAAACGACTTTAACGTTCGTCGAAAGGAAAGTATGTAGTTTATCAAAACTTGATTAAAACTTTCTTTTGTAGTTTATAGATTCAGCTTAAATGGAAAGCATATCGAACATATGCTTGAAAAATATAATCATATAATTATGCCATAATCTATTTCAAGTTTTAAAAAAAGATGATTCTTAGACCTAAGACCAAGAGTTTAATTATGTCGTTATATATTGCAAGAATTAATGTCGGCGTAGATCAATTATCTAAGCGCGCCGTTTGTCTGAGGTAAGCATGCCTGTTTGCAGCTTTTAACACGTGGAAAATTTTACTCAAATTTCTACACGACTATATTAAGCAGCTATAAGGACCGTACATCCATTCAATTAGGATTCATTCGGTCTAATACCACGTTGACGTTCAAAACTATGATTTTTCAGACTTTCCTCAATTGGGCCCTCTGCTTTGCGCTAATTTTTGCGCCAAAAACCTTTGGAAAAAGAAGCTCTCTTAGGGTGAGTAAAGGATTAGCATTTTCTTCAAAATAATCTCGTGCAACGTGGCTTTTTTTCTTCCATTTTTAGGACCAGACATCGGTCACTTTGTAGCAACAGCTTTTAAGCTTTGTCAATTAGTGAATCGGTTCACGTGGTGTATTCGTTTGAGAAAAAAATTCAACCTTGAAAAGAAAAGAAAATTGAACTAAAGAAAAAATTTATCTTTTTCGCGAGTGCGTTTGAAAAAGGAAACTTGCCCACTCTTCCAACTTAAACGTTTTTATCAGGACACCTGTTGCGCACATTTGTTAAATGCTGAGTATTGTGTACCTAATTTATGATAATCCATATTTCTTTGTTATCTTACGCCTTTCAATTTGATCTAAGAAGCTCTGGAGAAACAGTTTTATGACAGCCATGAAAATCCAATTTTTAAACACGAAGGCGCGCTATATAAGGAAGTCTTCCCTGGGAAGACCTAGGCTCATTTGTCACTCACCGTTGACGTGTGCGGGTCACATTCAAATGCTGGTAGGCGAACAAAACGAGCTAATGAGATATCTATTGTTTACTTCCACCAGCATGGTGGCATGAGGTAACGTGCGAATCACCTGCTTCGATCTCAAAGTTACCTCCACAAATAAAGATAGTTTCCATTGGAGAAAGGAAATACAAATCTCAAAAATCCTTGAATTATGATGAAGACATAAAACAATTTTGAGGAATGCGCCCGCTGCTCACTGCTTTGGAGTAGCTGTAGCTCAAGCTGACTTAACTCTAAGAGTTCTGCATCACACGACGGTTGATTGACAAATTGTCCAGTGGGACCTAAGGCTCGTTTTATAGCGCGCCTTCGTGTTTAATATTTCTTTTGTTAGATGTTGTCGTGAAATAAACAAAGGATTGTTCCCCTTTTGAATGGCTCCCTTGCTTTTTCGTCGGCTTCTTCAGTCTTTTGTTGGTGTTAAAGTTAATTTATTGCTTATCGAAGGCAAAGATAAAACTTCGGAAATTGATCAAGAGACAGAAGTATTGTAAATATTTGTCTCTATTAGTTGCCTCAAATGTCAAATTGATTTTCTAACTCCACGTACCTCCGGTTTAAATTTCCGATCATTAAAAATTTAGCTTAAAGTAGGGGGTAATTCGTCTGATAAAGAGTTATAAAATTTCACCGCGACTCCGGTTAAAAAAAAAAAAACGCTCTGGTTATGAAAAACTGGACTTCCCTCGTAAGTTGAAAGGTTTCCTAGCAACACATAAAGTTATCAAACCTGTAGCAAGCTGCGTTTGATCGATTAAAAGATTAGCTTAATGGCGTGTTTTAGACAAAGTCAACAATTCAAATCAATTTCTTTCGTTTCATTACTCATCGCGGAAGGGAAGGGGTTCGTAGGATTTTGGTCATGTCCTCCTAACTCCCCCTTCGCCCATTTCAGGCGGTAAATATTCATTGGTCCCTAGCCCGCTTCGCTATAAACGAGTATGATGTTTAAATGTATTTCCTGTGATGTGTGCCGGGTTATTTCTGTTTCAGCTCAAAAGTGTAAAAGGAAGCTGTAACAATCTAAGCTTTCTTCGGGTAGATATAAAGACGTAACTTTGATTCCTTGAGTTAAGTCTTCTCGCTGCATGAACTCAGATGAATTATCCACAGAAAACGAAACATTTCGAGCCGGGCGCTGTTTTGAGTATAAGATTTGAAAACTCTGGCTTGGCGTTTAAATGGGACGGAAAACATTGCATTTTAAAAACTGGAGCTTCAGAGGGTGATGATCTTACCGCTGTTTGCAGTTTCTTTCGGCAGAATAACTTGCACTCTTCTTTTGCACAATGTTTCCGCTGAAGTTGATCGTTTTATTGTGTGAGAACGCCGTTGTTATTTTTTTACCGGCGCAGTGTAGAACTCAAAATTTTTTTTTTAGCGCAACTAACTTGCTACAGAATATTAGGATAAACTCCATAAATGGGAGTACCTGGCATGCCGACTAATGTGATGGAAAATTCCTCGCAAAAGATATGTTTAAACAATTTCGTTCGTATCCAACTGTACCACCCATTTTTAGCAGGAAACTAAAGACGTAAGTAATAGTCGCCATCTTGGAATTCAACAATTGAGAGGAGCCTGATGGTGAGAATTTATCTTTTCTGAGAACAGAGAAAGATGAAAGGTCTAACAGCATTTATCTTGGTTGATTTTAATAAGTCTAAAGTGCAGAGCAAATTTAAGATACGGTAAATAGACGATTTTGACATATTTAAGCCTCTTTTCTCACTTTTTTCTGCCTTTAGGATGTGGAAATAAACGATATGGCAAAAAGAGAGAGGTTTTGGTACAAGACATTCAAACAAACCAAGAGAGGTAAAGGTGCTCATTCATTATGTTTTAATCTTTAAATGCTACCCCGGCCTGGTACACAGAGCAGAATAACGAAATGCTACGTCAAAGGTACTGGTCAACAACGCGGGCTCAAGCGTGCGAGGTTCAAAATTAAGCGAAATTCGCGAAAAATAATGAGGGACTGGCATCTAAATCCGAAGCATTCTATTTTCGTCGAAGGCATTGCTCCATTTCCAAATTTATAAGGAGAAAATTCATTTTTGAAAATATTTAGAGTGTACACAAGGTTTTTGGAGATTATCCTCTGAAAGAATAGCGACAAGGAAAGCAACGTCTCGAAGCAATAGAATAGAAAGTCGACCATGCAAACGACTCAAAATCCGTTTTGTGCGCCAAAAACTTACGCACGCGCGTACGTTAAATTTATGCGTAGACATCCGTGGTCAGCGGTAAATCGTTGAGGTACAAAAGTGTTTCCTATCGCGAAGCCACTGTTATCGTTAATTTTCTACCTCAGATGTGCAGAAATCTCAGTAATATTTTGTTTTAGTCTTCGGGATAAATGTTGAATATTTTCTTTGCTTCCACACTTTTTTTAGTTGAGGAGGAGCTACCCGAGATTGGTTGCGGGCTTCACCCAGCAATTGTACCGGTTAAAGATGGAACAGGCAACGCGCCCTACCGACCCCAATTTGTACAGGTCAACCGCTGCCAAGGGGCTTGTGACCCTCAGGTTCGGCAGAACTGCGCACCGACCAAAACCCGTACAATTGACGTCGTCGTGCAATACCTCGACTCGGGAAGACTCACCGTTCCCGTGATAGTGCACGAGGAGTGCAAATGTGATTGTCACATACACTGTAATTATACCGTTCACTGGCCTAACCCCGGAGGATGCCACTGTAAATGCCAAAAAACATGTAATGATGACGAAAATCAGAACTTAAAAACATGTGAATGTACTCCTACGACTGTGAAGAGAAATTTTCTGCATCAAATATATTGAAAACGCCATCTTTAAACGTAATATTTAAACTTAAGTAGCTTTTTGGAACTCACTACCAACGTTGAGAAAAGAACAGTTTTTCCTATTTCCCTTTTATAGCAAGGCAATTAACGAAAAAAATCCGAAAGATATGTTAAACAAAGGAGATAAAATGTATGTAATGCAACTCAACTACCTTTTTTAGTTCTTTTAAGGTCAAACACCCTGTACAATGATGTTTTAATGTGATTGCCAGTTGCCAATGTACCTGGGTATAGATATATATATATGCGTTTTATTTAACGAAAAAAAGGGTGCCTCCTCGCCTCCTTACTTGTTCACATGGCGCATAGTTGTCGGGAATGGTAAACAAAAAAAATAGGTTGGCCTGATCATCTCGGGTAAATAGTTGAAGAGGATCGGTTTATTAGGAAAAAAAAAATGGAGGAAAGCTCTTTTAGCGACTTGAAAATAGCAGAAAGAGGTCTAAAAGTCGAGTGCCTCAATAAAAACCTTGAGTTGGGGTTCTAAGAATTTTAATTTTCTCTCTGTATAAACCAAAAGAATTCCCATTACCTGTATGTCTTTCTTTTTGTCGATCATAGAAGAGGTAAAGTTGGGATAAAGGAACATTCAGTGACCCCCCTCCCCTCCCCTCCAGTTAAAGGTCAACCAAAGGACTCAAACAGTAAGTTGGAATCTAGTAGGGTTTATAATGAACATGCAAACAAAGCCCTCGTTGAACTTAAAAAAATTTCTTACTGCGAATTGCAAGCTACGGCACGATAGAGACTTGTGCCAGGTTTACCCACTAACGTGTGCACTTGTACATATATGGCAAACCAACTGTAGTATGGCAAACCAACTGTAGCAATATTCAATACTAAAATTCAATCTCAATTCAATTTCAATTCAATTTCAATACAATTTCAATACAATTTCAATTCAATTTCAATTCAATTTCAATTCAATTTCAATTCAATTTCAATTCAATTTCAATTCAATTTCAATTCAAATTCAATTCAATTTCAATTCAATTTCAATTCAATTTCAATTCAATTTCAATTCAATTTCAATTCAATTTCAATTCAATTTCAATTCAATTTCAATTCAATTTCAATTCAATTTCAATTCAATTTCAATTCAATTTCAATTCAATTTCAATTCAATTTCAATTCAATTTCAATTCAATTTCAATTCAATTTCAATTCAATTTCAATTCAATTTCAATTCAATTTCAATTCAATTTCAATTCAATTTCAATTCAATTTCAATTCAATTTCAATTCAATTTCAATTCAATGAAATTCAATGAAATTCAAGTTCAACTCAGTGAAAATTCAAGTTCAATTAAATGAAATTTAATTTCAATTCAATGAAAATTCAACTTCAATTCAATGAAAATTCAATGAGATTCAATTTCAATTCAAGGAAAAAAAAACATTTAAAATTGCTTCCGGTTAGCAACCGGAAATGATAACTAGCATAAGGGAACTTTCAGGCATTATGATTTCGCGCGGAAAGTTTAACTAGCATCAGGGCGGACGTAGAGCCACAATTTGACGTGAAAAGATACTTACCTGAATTTAAGCTTTAAATAGCGCTATCTACTGCGAGGATCGTGCATCATATGTATCTAATACCGCAGTACAAAATATATGAACTTCATATATTTCATTGTATCTCATTTATCACTTTCACGGGTTTATTACGAATCAACTTAACGGCCTGCTCCCAGTTGGCTTGTTAGCTCAATTGGTAGGGCGCTGCACTAGTATCGCAGAGGTCAGTGGTTCGAATCCCGTACAGGCCTGATTTTTTCAGGTCTGATTTTCGCTATTGCTTAAATAGCGCTATCTACTGCGAGGATCGTGCATCATATGTATCTAATACCGCAGTACAAAATATATGAACTTCATATATTACATTGTATCTCATTTATCACTTTCACGGGTTTATTACGAATCAACTTAACGGCCTGCTCCCAGTTGGCTTGTTAGCTCAATTGGTAGGGCGCTGCACTAGTATCGCAGAGGTCAGTGGTTCGAATCCCGTACAGGCCTGATTTTTTCAGGTCTGATTTTCGCTATTGCTTAAATAGCGCTATCTACTGCGAGGATCGTGCATCATATGTATCTAATACCGCAGTACAAAATATATGAACTTCGTATATTTCATTGCATCTTAAATTGAAATTGAATGGAAATTGAATGGAAATTGAATGGAAATTGAATGGAAATTGAATGGAAATTGAATTGAAATTGTATTTCAGTATTGAATATTGCTACATTTGGCTTGCCATATCCATATTGTGCTCGGCAACTTTTCAGCAACTTTTGGCGTTTGGAAAAAAAGTTACTTCTAGAAAAATCGAGAAATGTTTGCCTTATCAAGCAATTTTTGAACAAGTATAGGTTTTAAGCACATACCTAGCGCGAAAAAGTCACCCATTTCATAGAAAACTTCAATTTATGCAGATATATATATCTTATTAACCAAGCGCGAGGGCTGTACTGGGAGAATATCGGCCCGAGGCCTTGACAGTACGGACCGAGTGCAGCGAGGTCCGTATAAAAAAGACCGAGGGCCGATATTCTTCCAGTACGGCCCCGAGCAAGCTTGGTTAATAAGAGATTTATTATACGACTGAAGTTCAAAGGGACACAAGTGCGGTATCATTCGGGGCCATTCGGGACAGTGCCCGGTCCAATACTGAGAGAATATTGACCGGCAATAGAGCATTTTGATTGGTTGATTTTAGTTATTGGCCCTTTGACTGCCCGAGTCGTGTAATAATAATGCTTATGAATCTTTTGAACACATAACCTGTCACTTGACAACGTTCCTCATGCCTATCGCGATCCATATATCTAATATTATAACAGCAAAATGCCTAATTAGCAATAAGTTATTTTCAGGGTAGTGGCTAGACCTTGCTTGAAGCCGGTCTAGAAATGGAAAAATAAGGCGCTTCCTTCCCTCCACTAGCCTGGGTAGACACCTTGGGCAAGTGTTAGCACACCCTTAGCCTCCCTTAACCAGGGTTACGGTCCCACTGTCTTGTGGTGGCTAGGGATAGCTAAAGGCTAAGGGAGTAAAACCCCGACAGAGAAACCGGAGTACTTGGAGCACCGTAAGTTAGTTTTGACGCTATATCATTTTCTAGAAACTCCTGCAGTCGACCAGGTCCCGAACGTACTAGCCCTGCCCTTCCTTCGGACTCTACCAGCAAGACCGAAAGGGGGATTCTGGGACCTGGGCAAACCAGTAGCTCCATATCAACCGCTCAGGCAAGCGCATAGAGAGGCAACCTCAGCATGCCCTACAGCTTCGCCTGGCATGGAAACAAACCGGGGAGTGGCAGTTACCGGTTCTGAGTCATGGCTTGATTGGCGTAGAGCCAGACGCCAGGGGTCATTCCTGAAAGTGGGAGGGGCTTTTTAGCCCCATTGGATAGCTACCGCCCGCTTAAACTGGGCAGCCCCAAGTCAATAAGGTACTTTCCCGGCACTGCCCGCCTGTCTTGCTGGGGTGAGCAGGACTTAGGTCTGGAAACAGTCTGACAAGTGGGCTGCGACTTATTCACCTAAGAATCAAGGATCTATTATAAGAAGACCAGCTCTTATACTTGGGAGTTGGAACGTCCAAATGATGCTGACCGGACTTACCCAAGACACACGCGACATTGATGGGGCACGCAAAACAGCTGTCATCCGCAGAGAATTGGTTAGGCTCAAAGTTGATATCGCTGCATTACAGGAAACGCGCATAGCTGGTTGCGGAAGCCTAACAAAAAAGGAATACACATTTTTCTGGTAGGTAGAGATGAAAATGAGCCTAGAGTACATGGAGTTGGTTTCGCTGTCAGCAACAAGCTAGTACAGATGGTAGAGCCGGGCTCAACCAAGTCTGAGCGCATCATGCACATAAAACTCAATACCGATCTAGGTCTCACCAATCTGCTTTCTGTCTACGCTCCAACCCTGACTTCGAGTACCGATGCCAAGGATACCTTTTACAGCCAATTGGATGATGCTATCAAACATATCCCAAACAACGAAGTGCTGATTCTACTCGGCGACTCCAACGCTAGAGTGGGCAACGATCACGGCTCCTGGCCTGATTGTCTTGGTGACTTTGGTGTTGGCAAATGCAATGAAAATGGTCAACGCCCTCTGGAGCTTTACACCTATCATCACCTCTGTATTACAAACACATTATTTGGCGTGAAGCTGCACCATAGGTTCTCGTGCATGCACCCCAGATCTAAAAACTGGCACCAACTCGACCTCATCATCTCAAGACGGGAACAACTTAATAACATTCGTACTACAAGGGCATACCACAGTGCTGATTGTGACAGTGATCACTCCCTTGTCTGCACGAAGGTTCCAGTTACGTCCAAAGAAGTTCCATCGTGTCAAACAATCTGCTACACTTCGCATTAATGCCTCTGCCACCGCCATCCCTGAAAATGTCTCTATATTCAACGACATCCTGAGCTCGAGACTCGGAGACTGCCTGGAACTTAACACAGAGGACCACTGGAGCCATATCAAGGACATCACCCTTGTTGCAGCATTAAAGGCCTTTGGCAAGAATGTACGCAAAAGCCAGGATTGGTTCAATGCAAACATCGCGACTCTTCAGCCGCTCATCAAAGCAAAGAGGAATGTCCTGCAGAACTACCAGCGTAATCCATCACCCAGCTCTTTGGAAGCACTTCGGGAGGCCAGGCGTCGTGCGAATGAAAAATGTAAGATTTGTACTAACAACTTTTGGTTGAATCTCTGTGCTGCAATCCAGTCAGCTGCTGACACTGGAAATTCTAGGGGCATGTTTGAGGGTATCAAGAAGGCGATTGGACCTACACAGTCCAAGTCCTCACCACTCAAAACATCAACGGGTGAAATCATTACTGATAAATCAAGACTGATGGAGTGCTGGGTGGAATACTATAGCGAGCTCTATGGTAGATCGAGCTCTGTCTTACCCTCTGTCCTTGACTGCATTGAAAGGCTTCCCATCATGTTTGAACTAGATGAGCCCCCCAGCAAGGAAGATCTCTCAAAGGCAATCAGTCACATATCGTCTGGAAAGGCCCCTGGGCTTGACGGTATCCCGGCTGAAGTCTTACGCCTTTCAATTTGATCTAAGAAGCTCTGGAGAAACACTTTATAGTCATGAAAATCAATTTTTTTTTAAAATTTCTTTTGATAGATTTTGCCGTAAAATGAACAAAGGATTCTTGCCCTTTTGAATGGCTTCCTTGATTTTTTGTTGGCTTTTTCGGTTTTGGCTTGTTTGCTTTTTTGGTTTTGGCTTGTTTGTTTTTTTGGTTTTGCTTTTTCAGTCTTTTGTTGGTTTTTTTCCAGCAAAGTGTTCAAGTTAATTTATTACTTATCATTGGCAGAGATAAAACGTCGGAAATTGATTAAAAGACAGAAATATTGGAAACAGTTGTCTTTATGAGCCGCTTCAAATGTCAAATTAATTTTTTTAAGTCCACGTACCTCCAGTTTAAATTTCTGATCATTAAAAATTTAGCTTGAAGTAGAGGGTAATTCATCTCATAAAGAGTTAAAGATAACTTCGCCGCGACTCCGGTTAAAAAAAACGCTCTGGGTATGAGCAACTGGACATCCCTCGTAAACTGAAAGGTTTCTTAGCAACGCTTAAAGCTATCAAAATTGTAGTAAGCTGCGTTTGATCGATTAAAAAATTAGCTTTTAATGGCGTGTTTTAGACAATGCCACAAAGGAATTTTAAACATAGCGGTTCAATTTAATTTCCTTTGTTTCATAACTCATCGCGGCAGGGGGGAGGGGGGAGGGTTTCGTGGAAGTTTGGTTGCGTTCCCCTACCCCCTCCTTCCCCATTTCAGGCGGTAAATAATTATTGGTCCTCAACCCGCTTCGCTTTAAACGAGTATGATTGTTATTCCTGTTACTTTATTAAAATAATTACTTTGATAAACGAATTCCCTTTGGGCCGAGAACAGCCAGTTTTGCAATTGAAGGAAGTGAACACTAGCTTCTAAGTAAGTCCGAAACGATGTTTTAAATATGAGTTCATGTAGGAAAGTATGTAGTTTATCAAAACTTGATTAAAACTTTCTTTTCTTGTTTTATAGATTCAGCTTAAATGGAAAGCATATCGAACATATGCTTTAAAAAAATATATTTAACAATTATTCCACGAACGCGCGTTGGATATGAGATGACAGATAGCCAAAGAGGCGCGTAGCGCCGAGTTGGCTATAATCATCTCGTATCCAACAAGCGCAAGTGGAATAACTGTTTTATTAAAAACGCCCCCAAGAAATTATTATTTTGTGAGAAGAAACCGGATTTTTTAGCTCCCTTTTGATTTTAAGCTAACGCGCACGCTTACCATATTTGTAGCTTATGGTATATTGGCTCATATACCATAATGGCTAAGCCAATAAAAAGTCTTGAATTGCATTATCCAATGATCCAGTTTTTAATAAATATAAATATGCCATAATCTATTTTAGGTCTTAAAAAAAAGATGATTCCTAGACCTAAGACCAATTCACTGCAAGAGTTTCATTATGTCGTTGTCTACCGCAAGAAGTAATGTCGGCGCAAATCAATTATATCTAAGCGCGCCGTTTGTCTGAGGCAAACACGCCTGTTTGCAGCTTTTCACGCGTCGAAAATTTTACTCAAAATTAAAAGCGGGACATCCTTTCAATTCGGATTCATTCTGTCTAATACCACGTTGACGTTCAGAACTATGATTTTTCAGACGTTTCTCAATTGGACCCTTTGTTTTGCGCTAATTTTTGCGTCAAAACCCTTTGGAAAAAGAAGCTCTCCTGGGGTGAGTAAAGGGTTAGGATTTTCTTAAAAATAATCTCGTGTAAGGTGGTTTTTTTTCTTCCATTTTTAGGACCAGACATCGGTTTGTAGCAACAGCTTTTAAACTTTGTCATTTCGTGAATTGGTTCACGTGGTGTATTCGTTTGAGGGCAAAATTCAGCCTAGAAAAGGAAAAAAATTGAACAAAAGAAAAAAGTTATATTTTTTGCGAGTGAGTTTGAAAGAGAAAACTTGCCAATTCTTCAAAGTTAAACGTTTTTATCAGGAAACCTGTTGCGCACATTTGTTAAATGCTGAGTCAAGTTGTATACCCATTTTAAAATAACTCCATATTTGTTATCTTACACCTCTCAATTTGATCTAAGACGCTCTGGAAAAACATTATCATAGCAGCCATGAAAATCCAATTTTTGAAATTTTCTTATGTTAGATTTTGTTGTGAAATGAACAAAGGATTCTTGCCCTTTTGAATGGCTTCCTTGATTTTTGTTGGCTTTTTCAGTCCTTTGTTGGTTTTTCCAGCAGTGTTAAAATAGTTTATCGCTTATCATAAGCAGAGATTAAACTTATCACCAATAGATGAGCTTGGGGAAGGCGCCTTCGGTTTAGGTGGAGCCGTGCGTGATGCCAGCCAGGCTCGCAGGTATCCATGGCAACCCTGAGAGCAGCAACCACCCGGCACCGTGACACTGATAAATGAGTGGAAATACTTACCAACCGACATACTCACCACTGTTGCACGACGAAGACCAAAAACGGGGTGGGGGGGAGTGGGAGCCAAAAAGGCACTCAACTATGGCAAGCAAAAGCGAACGAGAACGTAGCTGGAACGCAATACAAATGCCCCTGCAACAAACCCAGTAAATGCGAACCCCCCGCGCGTGGCTGCCCACCGACCGCCGATGACTGCGTTGGCTCAAGTTTAACTTCGCCTAATTTACATTCAGCCACATTAAAGAGACAGAGGCATTGTAGACATTTGTCTCTACTAGCCGCCTCGAATTTCAAATTAATTTTCTTAAGTTCACGTACCTCCGATTTGCACAGGTTAGAAACAGGTTAGAAAAAATACCTCATAGTTACCTATGTAAACAAAAGAATTGAAGCCCAGCCTTTTGTAAAGAGGTGCGATCGATTTTATTTTAAAGATACTCATTATGGCAACATCGTTGGTGTTTCTAGGATCAAAAAAATATGAATGGAAAGACACTTCAATTCAAAGAACTTCATTTTAATGCATGACTTTAATGTTATTTGTTTCGGTCGCCTCTCAAAGTCTCTGATTTTGACAAAAATGATTCAGCTTTTATTAAAGGACGACCATGAAATAAAAGGAAGTTAGAAAACATCTTCAGCCTGATCAAAACGTTCCCAGATAAAGAAAGTTGTTTATTTCCTTTGTTTTTTCTTTTGTTTTTTGTTTTCTATTTGTCATAATTAAAATTTTGATAGTCCGAATTTGTAATTCGCTTAATTCGATTCATCATTTAGTTGGCGGCAAAAACAAACTTTTATCTTCGAATGCAATCAGGTTTAGCAAATAAGAAATTCCGACATCTTAACATTCGTACAGTTTAGACTCTCCACTCGCTATCGCTACTTTATCTCATTTTGGTTAAAAAGAGAAATTTACAATTTACTATTCATGGAAACAGAAAATGAGCACGAAACCTGTATATGTGGTTACTGCCGTTTAACCGAACTATGAAGTTCATAGAAATCCCATTGGAGATCTTGTCACAGTTTTAATATCATTTAAATAAAATCGAACTAAAATCAGTTTATCTTTTCCAAATTTTTACTGCACAAATTCAAACCAGACTGGCGATTTTCATCTAATCTCCTCGGAGCACAAATCTTTTTCGTCTAGTTGCTACAGGATTTTGAGCCAAAAAAAAAACTTTGAGAGTGAGATCACTTTTCTTGCAGATACCCAAATCTGCATATCTCCCCTCCTGCTTTCTTCGGGATCAAATCTCTGTCTCTGCAACATGATCTTCAAGACTTTAAGTGCTTCTCATATCCACTCAAACTTCAGATTTTAATATATCAACAAAGTTGAAATGGTAAATTGGCCACCATTACGATTATAAAAGCTGACGTTTCGAGCGTTAGCCCTTCGTCG